>NC_142677.1:15756637-15774137 GCF_964200805.1 Pocillopora damicornis | reverse complement strand
TTGGGAGGCGTAGGGCTTCTTCTTTCGCGAATCCCGTATTTACGCCTTTAAGTGTATGACATGAAAAATAGTTCGTGTATTAGAGGGTCGCTGTCATTGTGATGCGTTTGCATGTCAAGGGTCGATTCCCCGTTAAATAGCTCGCGAATTTGATATTATCCACACGCCCATCGGCTGTAAGTGTAACTGCTGCTAAATGAATAGATTCCTGGGTAAGGCTGCTTAGGGTTAGGGATTCTTTCTGAATCTCTTCAGTTGCCTCCTAACAATAAATTTGTCACGGACGAATAACAGGAGTCCCGTGGGACCGCAAACACTTTCGAAAGGAACGGCAACAGACAGTGAATCCCCATTACATTCCACGTTTATTCACGCTATCTTGCTGCCAGAGACGTTCACTCGACCGCGACAGGATGCCAATGACTCGCGTTTCATTTTACGACCATGATGCAACGCAATCAGAGTGCGCACTTCGCCTGCCAAGGAACTATAAGCATAATTTCTTAACTCAAGAAGTTCCGTTCTTCGTCCTTTCAATCGTAGGACTGGGAACGAATCTGCCTCGTAGTCATTTCCTAATATTGGCAGGCGGCGTCGTCTTAAAGTTTTATTTCAACTCGAACTGGGACGATTTGCGAGTTCCACTGCTTTGGTTAAACTGGACTTTTAAGATCATGGGAAACTACTATTGTAAGTGTGGAAAAACGGCAACCGAAGGAAACTACTGCAAAGGGTTTGTGCATTTTGCTTTTATCCTCGTTCAAGCGGTATTTTAAGGGAAATTTATAAGATAATAACTTTGTTACATCGTTAGTGTTCACTCACTATCAGCGAGGTACTTAAACGGCAATTAGTCTTGCTTTGCGAACGACCCAAGAAACCTAAGCAACCTTTTCTACCTTTTCTATTAAGTATACTTTCAAAGACTTGGCTTTGTATTTCAGTTGTATGTGGATCAATATTGATGTTTTCGTACCTTTCCTTCCCGGAAAGCTATTTTTAAATCAGTTTCGTTTTGAAAGCCGCTAGGCCAATTTGAGGTGCGGTTGGAACACGTTTGTTTCGTTTCATTACTTCTCTGCCGGGAATAATTTGGTTTTGGTTTTTCTTAACTTACATCGAAATTTTGCGCACAAAAGGCAGCTAAAGCTGTTTCCAGTATTTTAAGTTTGCGCCGAGAAAATTCGGTGTTTTGTTAGTACGTTATGTAAGGATAGGTCTCCATTTCTAGGAAGATCACAACGATAAAAGCTGTTATTTGTATGTAAGCATTAATCGAAAGCGTTGAAGTGGTGGAAGGCAACGTTAATGACAGATTCTTGCTCCAAAACCGAAAACACTTTCGCTAGAAGCATTACTAGACCACAAAATAAGTAAAGGCTTGAAAATTCGTATTGACGGTCTCCGTTTCTAGGAAGATCACTACAATAGAAGCTGTTATTTGTATACAAGCATTGATCGAAAGCGTTGAAGTGGTGGAAGGCAACGTCAATAACAGATTCTAGTCCTAAACATTGTCGACATGCAGATCTTCGTCACTCAGTCAACCAATGCCAAGTTCAGTTGAAAATCACCTCTTTCCGATGGTTATTAGGTTTAAAATCATCTTCGTACAAATTCTTTACTTCAGGTGTTACGAACGGCAGTTTCCGGTGTGTGAACACTGCAAGAAGCCAATATTTCCTGGCGAGGAAATGTTCGGCGATTGTCACAAGAATCCGCAAGTAAATCTTCCTTCGCCGTGGTGTATCCTCTTCCCTTGCAGGACCGTGGGAACGAGATTGATATTTCGTTGGGTAAAATAGTCTGTACATGAGATAAGAGGCCCACCTTGTGAATACTTTACCCAATTTCTCTAAGGCAACAAAGTCAATTTTTGAATATTTATTTAATGTTTAGATGCTACAACAACAGGACCAGGAGGTGTTGCGAGTGTAATGGCGTAGCTAAAAATGGTTCATATTGCCAAAGGTATGTAGCCGAAACTCATCAAACCATGAACACCGAAACTATTTGTGGAATGTTATAGGAAAAAGGCGACCATTCGCGAGAAAATTAAATCGCGAAGGGTATCGGTAATTAGTTCGAGATTTTTGCTGGGTTTGCTTGCATAATTTTATTGCCATAAGTCAGTACGAGATTATCCAGTCAGTATCAAATGAGAACGTTTACGGAGACTTGATAACAAATATGGCAAGATCTTAACCTTTGTCGCGAAATGGAAAAAAATGCACCGAACTTTCCTCTCGGATTCGTACCCTAGCCCGGCAGTTCTGATTCAGTTTTCTACCACCCAGGCTACGCAAAACTTGTTGAGTGCTTTAGTGGTCCACATGTAACGAACGTCTTGCATACTGCCAGGATAAGCGATAAGGAGAGACACTGTTTCAAATGTTTTCATTCTGACTCTGAGCAGTCTCTATTTCTCCAAATCTTAAAAATGTTCACCTTTTCCTTCCTATACGTGGGATCCCGAAAGACGAAAAGCAAATATCAATCATCCTTTTGGGTAATTACTGTACTGATACAAAACTGCAAGGAGTTTCCTCTAAGGGGTACAAATGCTTCTTATGAAATTTTTAAAATAGCCCATCAATTAATGACTGACACCATAACTCAGTATCGTTAAATATTAATGCTCGACCACTATAGCGTAATTTCGATCTTTTATGACGCTCAGTTGAAGATCGATCATTATAAAGTTACCCTACTCACCCTCTTTTTCTTTAATGGTTCTGAATACACTTGCAGCTGCTATGACTCAAAGTACCCACCACCTCTGAGACTTAAGGTGAAGAGGGGAGATACGAGCATTAAAGTTTATTCAAATAAGGAACCAAATGAGAAAATGTTAGGATTGACTAATGGAAGGCTGCAATTCAACGAACCTCATGAGCATATGTGAGTTCTTTAAAGTAGGAATTATTCCATGGCTAGGCAGAAAAGTAAGGAACTTGCAGCTAATCAGAGAAACACTCTTTATCTAGCTTGAAATTTTCTCACTAGAAAGCTAAAAGGCCACAAAAAAGTTTTCAATAAAATATTCATTGAATGCAATAACTCTTTTAAGATTTGACTTGATTGACCAAGTTAATGGACTTTTTCGTTTGAACTGACTTGTTTGGTTCTCTAACAATTTTGATCTAGAATATTTTATCATTGGGAAATGGAAATCATTTGTGAAAATTTTTACATTAAAGCATGCTAACAAGAAAAGAGTAAAAAACCTACACTAGAACTATTTAGAAACTAAATTGCCGAGAGTAACGGTAATTAGTTTGAAAACGAAAACTTGTGCCAACCTCACAACCAATCACATAGAAATCCAAAACAATTGCAACTTGGACACTTGTGTTCACAGTCCCCCATTTTCCATGGTTTCATGTGGAATTTTGTTTTGCTCTAATCAGCTGATACAAGAAAAAAAAGAAAGTTCTATTGTTTTCTGTTGGCTGTTGTGAATATTTCAAACTTAAGTTAAAGTTCAGTCATTTTAAAGTTATCCTATTTGCACCTCTTTTGCTTCAATGGCTCTTAATATAATTGCAGGTTGATTTTGCGGTCATCATCATCAGAGGAGGACTAGATCCAGGAAACTTCTGCTAAAAAATGCATGACACTGGTACTTATTTGCATTCTATTCCCAGTAGGAAAAAAAGGCCTTCAAAAGTTCAGAATAAAATTTACGATAGATTCTCTGTAACTCTTGTTATATCTGACTTGATTGATTTAGTTATTAGGCCTTTTTTGTTTGAACTGACTCGTTTGGTTCTAATAGTTGTAATAATGCGATAGTGAAAGAAATAAAGATCATTTGTGTGCCGAGGACTTCATTTGATAAGTTACCGATTTATCAGGGATTAATTTAGAGTTCAAACAGTTTCTCTTTCACAACTTTGAATGGGTCGTGCAAACAAAAAATATAAGGCAAACTCTGGAACCTTAAGTTTTTGTAAATTTAGGCAACTTTGGGCAATTTAAAGCAACTTAAGGCAACTTAAAGCAATTTTATTTGACTGAAGCGATAAAACCAAAGTTAGCAACAGTCTCCCCATAAACTTTAAAAATGTCTATAGAATCCCTTGCAATAAACACAACAGTCATTTCAGTTACTTTGGTATGTTCATAAGTCACCATAGTCTAAAATATCCAGATTTCAAATCAATTTATCTAAAAATGCTTAGACAGAATTACCACAATAGTTATTGTTAAATTATACAGTCAAAGCTAGTGAATAAATAGCCAGGAAACCAATTTAGCTAAAAATGTTCAGACAGAATTACTACAATAATTATTGTAAAATTAACAGTCAAAGCTAGCAAATAAATAGCCAAGAAAACATCATGGGTTATATGCCCAACATCAAGCAAACCTATCGTAAATATACACAGTGACATAAATTTTCAATTTAAGAAAAGAGACACGATTTTCATGAAACTATCCATAAATTTTCCACACAATTAATTAAAAATAACATGATTATTTACATTTATTAATTATTTCACAAAGCTCCCCAAATTATAAAAATTGTTATCTTGGTAAACTTATCTCCCATATTTTTGTCACTTGCACTGTCAATCTCGGCATGAAAGTTTGGCAAGTCGCATGCCTTTCCAACAGCATCCAAAATTGCAAAAGTCCTTTTAAGTAACCCAACCAATTTGTTGTTCTCCTGGGTAAGTGCTAAAACATGGAACGACCTAAAACCACCTACAACCACCTACAACCATCTACAACCACCTCAAAAACATCTACAGCCACTCGCAAACTATCTAAAACCATCTAAAACAAGGCATAAATGTCTTAAATAGGGCGAAATGACAACACGTCACATACATGAAATACGAGAATCGAATGAAACCTCCACCTCCCCCTGAAATCTTACTCTCCCTGGTCCTATGTATTGTCAAACATCTCACGAAATGAAATGCAAGAGCATGCCGATTATATTTTTTACTACCTCAGTAGTAAAGACGTTTTGGCTCACGCTTTGGCTCACGCTTCATTGATTACGTAATGGCCCATGGTAATGTTTTTCTCCATTTATAATCTCAGCAATGAAAATGTAATTGGCGCAAAACGTGAGTCATTATTGCGTAAGTGGCACCACTCGTGCAACTGCATGCTGTATGAATACCAGCATGATGGCGTTCGTGCCAAAGAAGCTTGAAATATTTCTAATGATCATTCTTACTTCTTTTTCTAGACGTGAGCCAAAACGTCTGCTGGTACCCTGGGTAGAAAAAGCCAAGTCAAGTCTGTCTTGACTACGAGTTTGTTATTTTACTTTATTACTTTTTGTAACTTGATAGTTTGTTTTGTAAAGTTCTTTAGATCTTTCCCCACTGAGGTAATAAAAAATATCATTGGCGCCGCTAACTAGTTTCCATGCTTCGAAGTGAGGAGCGGTGGGTTTCTCTTCCTTCAGCCCGTACCTCTCTCGCCAAGTACGCCCATACTATCTACTATTACCGAAAAATTTCCTTTACTTTACCTCGAACTGTGTCACTGGTAGGATTTTCTTTCCGCAATACAAGCAGGTAACCAGTCAATAGACACAAAGCGGACTTTTTCGGTGGCTGTGTGGGATGGAAAGAATGCAGGCCGGAATGATAATCTACTCCACGAGGAAAAAGCACGTGCGTGCGTGGTGTTTTCATTGAAGCGGTCGCTCACAGTTCCTTCAAATCTCTGAACTTTGTCGGGCTTTTTGGTAATGAAATAAAATTCCAGGCCATCGAGGAAGTTAGATGACTTGGACGCGATCACTAGCAGAAACCAAGAGACTCAATACGCGAATGGAACCAACGCGTCATAGTCAGCGCTGCAATTCAACAGATGATTCAAGCTATCTATTGTCCCAGACCTTTTTACAGTACTAGCGACTAAATACAGGAATGGCTCCGACCTGTGATTGGATGATAAAAATGGTAAAAGTTAGTAAGTTATATCTTAACTCGTTGCTCGTGAGTATTGTTAACCGCGTGTCTCGAAGCGGAACAATGAAATACCAATGTAAAAACACCGATGAGTCAAACAAGAAATGGCCACTTACATAACGAAGAGGAGGCAGAGTCTATCTTGTTCAGCGAGGTCGTTCAGTGATATTCCGGCGATGAAAAAGTCATCCGCTGACAAGTTCCGCTGACAAAACTCATTTAGTCAGTTTAGTCGGATGACCAGAGACTGGAGCCATTCGTGTATTTCACCGCAGACAGGAATGGCTCCAACTCATGCGTACATTAATTTTTTTTCGCTCTGGCTATATAATTTATACACTGAGATAAAAACTGAAAGAGCGATTTATTAGGTTCTTCTTATGTTGTAGTCTACAGTGCTTGCAAATGAAGCCCTCTTTTACTACTACAGGGCCATGTAGCTTCTAAGTTTTAAAATAATGCATCAACTGTATGTCACGTTTGGAAAATCACGCAATGTTGCGTGACGCTGCGACCAATGTCTTTACTTTACAGCATGCTCTGCTGGAGAAATAAGGCTTGGCCGCAATCGAGGGAGTTTTTTTTCGTGGAAAACTGATTTTCTAGGCTATTGTTCACATGAAGGAGAAATCCATTCATCAGGCTCTTCATCTTTTTTTGCACAACACCTAAAGGAAGAAAATCGCGGATTAATTTTGCCTGGTAATTTCTAACAACTCCACTAGACCTAAAAACAAACCAAACCAAAAAAACGTCTTACCAGTCAAGCCAGTTGCAGTAGCTCTCGCACTGAATCATGTCGAAGTACCTTGACTGTTTGCAATGATGGTATAACCAATCTTCGAAAAGTTTTCGGCCAAAACAAGAAAGCGTAAAATGATTTTATAAAACTTGTTCTAAAATTAATGAAGGCTGTTCATCACATGACGCTGTACTAGAACGGGTCTATCTCGTTTGCTATTGTATCAGTACTGTTTTAGACAAGGTATTTATACCACTTAAATTTAAGAAAGAACGAGTAGAACATAAACCACATTTTCTGTAAAGTACACGAGCCATCCTAACCTAATTTGCCAACTACTTTCCAAGCATCGTCTGTAAAAAACCGCTTTAATTTTTCAAATTTGAAATTTTTTAGCTAAAACCGTGGCTCCTAAAAATATTTCTCACCTCGCCTAAAAAATTTTCAGAAAAAATTTTCAAATTTTTCACAGCTTTGCCTATTCCTGCTCGTAGGTCCAGCCAAGCCCTTATGGTCATTGGCCCACGCAATGGCCGCTAACAATGGCTTATAAATATAAGCGTTTGGTGTTGACTTGTAAAACTCCCTGAAGAAGTTTACGACAGTTAGACGAAACGCGTCAGAGAATAAAGAAGTTTTACAACTACTGTTCGCACAGCGCTGCTCTTTAGTTTAGTTTTAAATTTTTTAAATTTTTTTTAAAAAATTGTTTAAAAATAATATAAAAATTATTGAAAAAAAATTAATAAACGTTTGAGTCGGAGATATTCCTATCAGCGGTGAAATACAGGAATGGCTCCAGTCTCTGATCGTCCGCCTGAACTGACTAAATGAGTTTAGTCAGCAGATAACTTTTTCATCACCGGAATATCGCTGAACGACCTCGCTGAACAAGAAAGGCTGCCTTCCCTTCGCTACGTAAGTAACCATTTCTTGTTTGATACATCGGTGTTTTCACTAGCATTGATAGTTCATTGTTCCGCTTCGAGACACGCGGTAAACAATACTCACGAGCAAGCAAGCCATAACTTATTAACTTTTACTATTTTTATCATTCAATCACAGGTCGGAGCCATTCCTGTATTTAGTAAAAATGATAATCCTTTATTCACAATGATCTCTAAAAATATTTACAAAAATTATAAAATCCTTAAAAAAATCGAAAAATACATTGAAATGTCTAATAAAAATTTAAGAAAAACTAACGGATACACGCTTCGTTTAGGTTTACTTCTTGAACTTAAAAAAGGAGACGATAATAAAACAATTATAATAATAATAATAGCAAAGTAAAAAATTTTCAAAGTCCTGCTTGACCCTTGAATTTTACAGTTCCCAGCGCCATATTGGAAATGCAACCGCACACACGTGAGAACAAGGCTGGGGTTGACCCGCGTGAAATCTGTGAGAGCTCTTGGTGAAATTCGTACGTGGGCAGTAAAATTGTTCGATTTTTAGGGAAAATGGATGGCCGAAATCTCGATAAAGCTAATTTTTCTCCCAAAAAGAAAGGAAAGCAGTGTGCCACTTTTGGTTGTTCAAATACATTTTATGGCCCCAGTGGTTTGCCTACGAGCTTTCACTTCTTCAAGTTTATGCACGGAGGCATGTATCTTTGCAAAGTATTTATCGTTCTATACTTATCTTATTCTTTGTGAATTATGGATGAGGGTAACTATTGTTGCAAAATTAGTACAAATTTTCTAGTAGGTACCTGAATTGTTTTAAGTTCAGTGGAGTTTTTTTTAATCTGGCAGCAAGTCAAGAAGTTCAGTGCTGCTCACCTGTTACTACATGGCTTTCCTAAAACACTCTTAGCAGAGTAACTCTTGCAAAGTAATTGCTATTAATAAAATAACCAAGACACTGTATCTTCAGAGTTTTCACTTATTATGGCAGACCCAGAAAACTGACTCAAATTTGTTAGCAATTGTGACAAAAGCAGTTTTCATTAGTTGTTATTTTTTATTTTTATGATAGCAGAGTAATCCACTATGGATGCCACATGGAACTCTCAAAAAATATTTTGTGTGCTTTATGTATCAATCAATTTGATGCTTTAAATTGAAAAAAAGAAGAAGTGAGTTTCACCAACTAAAATTGCAAAAAATAATTAATTTTCTTATACATTTCAATGGTCTGAAAGATTCTCTTTCAAACAAATCTTATGGTAACAATAACAGGATAAAATAAATATCTTGATTTGGATATATTTCTCAATCTTTTAAGTATCTTCTTTACATCTCAAAATTATATCATAACATTGGTTAACACAATGCAATCAGAACTAGTTTAGCAAACCTTTGTGTCAGAAGGCCTCTGAGTGCTAAGAATGGGAACATCAATTCACTGAATGTTTATCACTGACAGAAACTTAAATGTGTGTAAAGGACTAGCATTGTTGAGATCAGTAGCTGAGAGGAAGCATTTCTGTTCTCTTCCTTTAACCCTTAAATACCCAAGATCTGATTGTCAATTCTCCCTTCTAGTTGCAACACATTTACTAGTAAATGAGTTATGAGAATTTGATGTAAGATCAAGATAACTTCTGCTTGATAAGTTTCAGTATTAACAGTATCTGTTTGCTGGATAGTGTTTGGAGAAGTTACGTGAATCAGTCACTTCTGTGAGTTTTAAATTGTCTAATACTTTGGTCTAATTCTTTCAATGGTGTCTTGCCACCTAATAAATTACCATGAGTCACGAACTGAAATGGTTTTCAATGTATCGCGAGCATAAGTTGTCCTGAACCAGATGGGTATGAAAATATTATGACATCTGTTAGTTACAGTTTTCCCCATAGGTTGATAGAAACAAGGGTTATAATCAAGTGGTTCTACAGGCTCTATTGTATAGTTTCCCATAAGATAAAATGTACAAGTGGCAAACTAAAAGACATCTTGGTGAACAAAATGGGAACAACTTTAATTGAAGAATATGGTACAACAACAAGTACCACATCAACAACAGCAGCAATAACAAATCTCCTCTACCTAGAGGGCTGCAGCCGTTGCCTCGCTTTCTAAGCCATCCTGAACAGCTTCTGTGGTACTTCCTGTAATGCGTTCCTCTCAACACGATGTGGCGATATTCTCGTGATACAACAGGGTAATCGTAAAGCTGACTGAAATTCATCTTAGGTAAATTACGGAGATTACTCGCCCATCCAAGGGCTGAAATCCTTATCATAGTTACTTCGTATCTGAAGTCGCTGTGGTTTTGTTCTAGGTCCTGGAGATCTGTAAGAAGTTCTCGGTTTTCTCCACCACTCGATGGAAGGACGTGTCGCATCAGCAAAGCATAAACTTTCAACACTAAGTCGGCTCTAATTCAGCCCGTCGATTTTAAATTAGATTTAAGAATCTCCCTGAGATCTTTTGCTTCGAGTTTCTGGATGTCATCTAATGACGAAATTTTCATATTGTTGTGTTAAAGAGCTATTTTGAAGGCAGAAATCGCATTGAAAAGTGCATTAGATCGTGAAATGTCAGCAGGTCAGCTGTATGAAAGAACCGCCGGGTCAACCCCAGCCTCCTTATCGTGTATGCGCGGTTACTAATCCAATATGGCGCCGGGAACTGTAAAAAGGTCAAAATTAGTATCAGTAGCATTTAGTTCCATGTGAATTTTTTCAGTGGGTAGGTTGACAATGCAGTTAGAACACGTGATGAAATGCACGTTGTTTACAAGTAAATGACACGTGATGGAGCAAAGTCTAATTTGGCAAAATGGAATTTGATTGGAGGAATACAATTCAAACACGTGAAAAATTGCATCCCCTCCCGAGTGCTACCGAAATGTCAAATCCTGACCAATGAACTATAAGCATAATTCCTTCAAGAAGGTCCGTTCTGCCGTCCTGCCTCATACTCATTTCCTAATGTTGGGAGGTTTTGGCGTCGTCTGAAAGTTTTATTTCAGCTCGATTTGAGACGATTCGAGAGTTACAGCGCTTTGATTAAACTGGACTTTTAAGATCATGGGAAACTACTGTAGTGCGTGTGGAGAAAAGGCAACCAAAGGAAACTACTGCGAAAGGTTTGTGCATTTTGCTTTCATCCTTGTTCAAGCGGCATTTCAAGGAAAATTTACTAGAATTGAATAACTTCGTTACATCGATAGCGCTCACTATCAGAGAAGAATTTAAATGACAATTCATCTTGTTTTGCTAACGATCCAAGAAACCTAAACAACCTTCTCTTCCTCTTTAGCTTCATGATCAATATTTATCCCCTGGCGACTATGGGATTCGAAATCAACTCTCAGGAGGTGGATTTTCTTGTGAATTATTTCTCTATTAGGGCCATTACATGATCAGAAACAGTAGAACTGAATCAAGAATACTTTCAAAGACTTGACTTTGTATTTCAGTTGTATGTGGATCAATATTATCGTATCTTTCTTTCCCGGAAATCCATTTTTAAATTAGTTTCGTTTTGAGAGCCGCTAGGCCAATTTGAGTTGCGGTTGGAACAAGTTTGTTCGTTTCATTTCTTCTTTGCTAGGCAAAATTTGGTTTTGGTTTTTCTAAACTTACAACAAAAGTTGTGCACAAGAGGCTGGTAAGAATGTTTCCTGTATTTTAAGTTTGCGCCGAGAAAATTCGGTTTTTTGTTAGTTCGTTTCGCATGGATAGGTCTCCGCCATTTCTAGAAAGATCACTACGACAGAGGCTGTTACTTGCTGGTAGGCCTTAATCGAAAGCGTTGAAGTGGTGGAAGGCAAAGTTAATGACAGATTCTATTTCTAAAATCAAATACAAATACTTTTACTAGAAGCATTACGAGTAAGCCAATTTTTTTCGTGTTCAAGGTGGAGGATTTTAAGCGTCGAGACCACAAAATAACTAAAGGCTTGAAAATTCGTATTGAGACACTCACATGACTTTCAATAGTTCAAAACAGGAAGACATAAGCTGGAAATAGAATTTGAATTGACATGCAAACTGCCTTAAGCAATCCTTTTACTAATTACAAATACTGTTTACAAATACTTGGAAATCTAAATTAAAATTTTTTTAACCCCAACAAAAGTTAAATTACTTAACTTCAACAATAGTTGTCAATTCCCAGAAATTCCACGCGAGTCTTACATAGCAAGCGTAGCATATCATCTAATTAAGGAAATCAAAGAGAGAGGATTTCGTTAATCTTTGTAAAATATCAGTTTTCCCATTCGAAAATATCTCAGACGATTCTAGATTTCCAGATGAAAATGAGTGAGAGTCTTCCTCGCAGCAATTCTGTGGGTTATCAGGTATCTATTACCCGGACGCTAACCCCAATTCATTTGGGGAAGCGTAGCATGACATCCCAGGGAATGGCTGCGTAGGAGACAAGAACTCCAACAGAATATACGTGAAAAATCGTCGTCATACGTATCTTCGTCACCCAGTCAATCAATGCCGTGTTCAGTTGACAATCACCTCTTCCTCATGGTTGTTAAGTTTTGAATCACCTTCGCACATATTCTTTACTCCAGGTGTTACGAACGGCAATTTCCGGTGTGTGAATACTGCGATAAGCCAATACGTGATGGCGAGGAAAAGGTCTACAACTGTCACAAGAAGCCGTGAGTAAATCTTCCTTCGCTGTGATGTATCTTCTTCCCTCGCCGGACTATGGGAACGAGATTGATATTGTGTTGGGTAAAATAGTCTGTACAGGAGACAAGAGGCCCATCTTGTGAATACCTTTCCCAACTTCCCTTGGGCAACAAAGTCACTTTTTCAATATTTATTTATTGTTTAGATGCTACAGCTACAGAACCAGGAGGTGTTGCGAATGTAATAGGATAATCAGCCAAGGTTCTTATTGCCAAAGGTATGTGGCCGAAACTCAACAAACTATGAACACCGAAACTATTTATGGAATGTTATAGGAAAAAGGTGACCATTCGCGAGAAAATTAAATCGCGAACGATAACGATTATTAGTTCGAGATTTTTGCCGGGTTTGCTTGCGTAACTTTATTGCAATTGGTCAGTACGAGATTATTCAGTCAGTTTCAAATGAGAATGTTTACGGAGACTTGATAACAAATATAGCAAGATCTTAACCTTTGTCGTGAAATGGAGAAAATATGCACCGAACTTTCCTTGTGGATTCGTACCCTAGCCCGGCAGCTCTGAATCAGTTTTCTGCCACCCAGGCTACGCAAAAGTTATTGAAGAAATTGGCCATGTGCTTTAGTGGTCCATATGTAACGAACGTCTTGCATACTGCCAGGATAAGCGATAAGGAGAGACACTGTTTCAAATGTTTTCATTCTGGCTCTGAGCAGTCTCTATTTCTCCAAATCTTAAAAATGCTCACCCAGTTCCTTCCTACACGTGAGATCCCGAAAGACGAAAAGCAAATATGAGCCATCCTGTTGGATAGTTAGTGCACTGATAAAAAACTGAAGGGATTCTCCTCTAAGGGGTACAAATGTTTCTTGTAGAATGTTGAAATAGCTCATCAATTAATGACTGACATCATAATTCAGTGTCGTCAATGATTAATAGGTGACCACTACAGCGTAATATAAATATTCAGGTGAGTTACGGGGATAAAACTCTCGCCACCTTCTCAACCAATCACATGGAAACCTAACACAATTGCGACTGGAACATCTGTATTCACAATCCCGTTCATTTCGCATGGCTCCATGTTTTGCTCTAATCAGTTGTTGATGGGAGCTATTATTAAACATTTCGATCTTTATTATAGGACGCTCAGTTGAAGATCGATCATCGTAAAGTTACCCCACTAACCCCTCTTTTCCTTAATTGGTTCTAAATATACTTGCAGTTGCTATGACTCAAAGTACCCACTACCTCTCAGAGTTGAATTATCGGGAAGAGGAAGGAGCTTTAAATACTATTCAAGGCAGGAACCGAATCAGGGAATGATTGATTCTGCCATGTATTCATTGGGCCAAGGAATAGCTCATGCATTGACTGGTGGAGGGCATAAGTGAGTTCTTTAAAGTAGGAATTATTCCGCGGTTAGTGAGAAAAGTAAAGAAAATGCAGCCAATCAGAGAAACGCTCTCTATCGCGCTTGACATTTCTCAGTAGGAAGCGAAAGGTCACAAAAAGTTTCGAATAAAGTATTCGTTAAATTCACTATAACTCTTTAAATATCTGACCTGATTGATTGTTAAATTTTATCGTATAGAAATGGAAATAAATTTGTCCATTAAAGCATGCTAACAAGAAAAGAGCAGAAAACCTACACTAGTACTATTTAGAAAACTAAATCGCTGAGAGCAACGGTAATTATTTTGAGGTTTTCGGGGTTTGCCTGAGTAACCTTAACTTTATTATAGAAAAGTGCACCATGCTTCCCTTGTAGATTCGTGCTCTAGCCCGGCAATCTTCTTTAGTTTTCTACCTAGGGCAACGAAAAAGCTTTTGAAGAAATGGGCCATGTGTTGGACCCAAATGTGCTTTAGTGCTCCATTAGGAACCGCATCCATATGTAATGAACATTTTGCATACTGCCAGGATAATCAGTATGGAGAGCGCCCTGTTTCAACTGAGCAGTCTCTATTTTTCCAACACGTAAAATCACTCACCTGCTTCCTTCCTTCATGGGCTCCCGAAAGAAGGAGAGCAAGATGTAGCCATCCTGTCTGGTAGTTAATGTACTGATACAAAACTGCAAGGAGTCTCCTCTAAAGGGGCGCAAAGGATTCTATGGGAATGTTGAAATAGCTTATCAATTAATGACTCGCAGCAAAATTATCCGCATCAGGAGCCCATCACCCTTCAAGACCTTCAAAACCTTTCAAGAATATAGCAAAATGGATTTACTCGAAAAGGGAATCGGCTTCCTTTTGCTTTCGCCTCCATATTTTTTTGTTTAAAGTGGGGACGCAGGCGAAAACAGCCCAATTTCGCGCGGAATCGAAACTTGACTGTTCTAAAAATAAAAAGATACGAGCAAAGGTTGACTCAACCATAGAGCGTGTATGGAGGCTCCGGGAGATGGGCTCCTGTCCGCATTGATTAATAGTTGAACAACTGAAACATTAATATGAATATTCAAGTGAGTTAGGGAGGTTATTGGGGATTACATGGCTTGTGCTTTGGTCTCGAAAACTTGCGTCAACTTCACAACCAATCACATGGAAACCCAAAACATTTGCAACTCGGACACTTGCGCCTGTTTTCCATGGTTCCGTGTGGCATTTTGTTTTGCTCTAACCGGCTGTTCTCTCTGTTTTCTGTTGGCTGTTGTGAATACTTCGATCTTAAGTTGAAGTTCGGTCATTTTAAAGTTACCCTATTCGCACCTCTTTTGCTTCAGTGGCTTTTAATATAATTGCAGGTTGTATTTGCCGTCATCAGACGAAGAGGAGGAGTACTAGATCGAGGAAACTTCTGCTAAGAATGAACGACGCTGGTACTTATTTGCATTCTATTCCCAGTAGGAAACGAAAGGCCTTCAATAGTTTAGAATGAAATTTACGATAAATTCATTGTTACTCTTTTTAGATCTAATTTGATTGACCTAGTTATTGGGCTTTTTCGTTTGAACTGACTCGTTTGGTTCTAATAGTTGTAATAATGCTGTAGTAAACGAAATAAAGATCCTTGTGTGCTGAGGACGTGATTTGATAAGTTACTGATTTATCAGGGATTAATTTAGGGTTCAAACAGTTTCTCTTTCTCAGCTTTGAACAGGTCGTGCAAACAAAAAATATAATATGTATCATCGAGAGAAAATGAAAAAATTGGGTGCCATGCACATAGCTCTTTAAGGAATTTTTTTGGTTTTTTTTTTCGTCTTCGCTTACCTGACGACCAAAGTTATATCAAGACAGATTTAGGTGAGAGACCGTTCTGAAAAGATTGAAATCTTCAGCTCAATCTTCTTGCTTATTTCTCCCTTAAATTAAAAATGTTGCAAACGAACAACGGAAGTCATGGCGACATGCAAAAATAAATCACTTTTAGGGGGGATGGGGGTAAAATGGATAGGCGGTGACTCCTGTCCACCATTCTTGTTTTAAAAAGAGAGGAAATGCTTGTTTCTATGATATTTAATCACAACTAATTAAAACAAAATTTTATGTTGAAGTCCAACGACAGTATCAATAAGAAAGCCGTTGGCAAAAAGGGAGCATGGATGGCGCAAAATGAGAGCGCTCACCTCCCACCCTTATGGTCCGGGTTCGATTCCCGAACCTGTCGTCACGTGAGTTTAGTTTGTTGTTGGTTCTCGTCCTTGCTCTGAGGGTTTTTCTCCGGGTCCTCCGGTTCTCTTCCCTCCACAAAAACCATTTTTCCAAATTCCAACTTGAATTGAAAACAGTGGACAAGAACCGCCACAGTGGAATGTCCATTACTAAATTTACATACCATAAGCGGCAAAGACTAGCCGCGTGGGTCCATTACGAGGAAGGTGGGTTACAAAGTGGAGGATTAGCAGAAGAAACAGCCTCCACCCCCGCGCGTGTCACATCCTTCGCGCGTGTGTCACCCCTCATGATCGTCTCCTTCTTATAATTACCTCCGTTTGACTGATAAAACGCAATGAAAAAATGAAAGACGTGTGTTATTCAGGTTAACGAGGAAAATGAGTACCTTTTGAGTAGGACTTAATGGTAAAACTGATATAATAAGCTTTCGTAGCACGCCACGCTGCTGGTGTAAGACAGTTTCATTTCGTATCGATCTCTATCAAACTTGGTGAAGTGGATATAATAAAAAATTAGTACCTTGACAGCAAATTTGGCCCAGCTTTCGTTTTCTCTCTTGTCTGAAGTGACTTGATTAGTATTCTAGATCAGTTTCCCCTCTTCACCGAAGCACATAAAATAAACAAAAGTATACAGAGGGGCATAAGTGACAGGGTGGCCTAGAACCCGTAAAGGTCAAGTATGCCGCTGCCACAAACAAGATTAGCGTGTTCGACTCAATATGACTCAAGCCTGTTACACACACATCGAATGAATAGAGATCACAAGTTGGTATAAGGGCCTTTTTTCGTCGTGTCTGTCGCTGATAAAGCTCAAGGAGATGTGTATTCCACACGAATTCTAACAGTTCGACGCTGTGAAGATAGAGCTTCGATCAACAATGATTGAAACCAAAGGTAAATAAATTGTAGCCTAATTGTGTATATTCAGAAGAATCATGTTGCGAATGTAGTATATGTAAATTAGCTGACGGAACCCCCCCCCCCCTACGTACGGCCATAAAATATGATGGAATAAAATCATGTTTAAGTTGTATATGCGATTAAAGAAGTAGATTATAGGAAGACGAGATGGGTTGAATACGCGGAGGAAACGCAAGCTAACAAGACTTGACAAATTTTGTTTGATTCCTTCGGAGCTACTATTTGTGCAAGTAAAGTGATACCTTCGCGAATTGCTCGGTGTCTAGAATGGTGAAATTTGATCGCTTCTTCTTACATAGCCGCTGCCATGGAACTTAGGGCACTCGATGTTTTTATAAAGTAAATGCACAGTAGCTCTTCGTCACTCGGGTTGTACATCTTCCATGACTCAACTCAACCGGAAAGAATTTGAATATTACACGACACCCGGCGATTTTCGCTTAAATCCGTCTATTAGCTCGACCAGGGTAACAAGTGTACATTTTCTAATATCAGAAGACACGGAAACAGTTCCTTAGGAGTTCCTCATAATTGGCGTGATCGTGTTACTTTGCTATCGTGATTGTACGTGTTATTGTTGAGTCGCAATGACGGGGAAACCAGCTACAGACCACAACAAGCTTTTACAAAAGCAACAAGGACTCTTGACCTTTCTTTTCTTATCTTCTTTAATATTCTTTAATTCTCTCGGTTCACTTCGATTTGGGT
>NC_142677.1:15664137-15751637 GCF_964200805.1 Pocillopora damicornis | reverse complement strand
TTTAAGTCTTTCTTTGCCTGTTACATGCCATAGGGTCGTTACTGCCAAGAGCACGGAATTGATCGAAATAAAGTGGCGCAAATGTTTTTCTTTAACGGACTAGCATCGACCATTTTTAGAGCCATCACTGGTCGCCTGTGTGACTTCGGGAGGAATGTTCCAATCTGGATCATGAGGTTTGCAGTTCTTGTCTCTGGGACTTTGGTGATCTTAATGACATTATCGTCAACATTTTATCCGCTTCTAGCATGTTTTGTTGTATATGGGATGATGGACGGTGCTATTGCTTCATCGATGAATATTCTAGTTTTGTCCGCATTATCCACGAAACAGTAGTCTCAGGGAATTGGTTATTTTCATTTATGTGTGGCAGTTACACTGGTGGCTGGTCCCCCTTTGGGAGGTAAGTTGTATTTTAATACCTTTACGCAGTCTGAAATGCAATGTTTTTTAGGAAATCATCAATGATGTTGATTCTTCATGCATTGCTGCTTCAGCGCTATTGGCCTAAACGCGTCACGGGACCAAATATACTTCAGCCCGCAAAGACTCATCTCGAGATGAGAGAGTGTTTGGCTGTTACTACAGAAGAGGAGATGTGCTTTATAATTATGAAGTCATACCACCGTGCGCTAAAACTTCAGACGGTGACGTTTTCGCGGCAAGCTGCTTGCGAAGACTTTTTTCCCCGCTCAATTCTTTGAAATATTTGAAGGGCTCTAGAAACAATAGCCTCGATCTGGATCAAAAAATATGCTCCTAATATGGTCGTATATTTGTCCTTGAATCTTGCGCAAAGTTAAAAGTGAGGTGCAGATAAAACAGTGTGTCACGCTGATTCATGACTATTCAAAACAAGTGAAGAAGTAACTTTTACTTTTCGAGCCTAAAAATCGTGATTATTGTAAATAGAACAGGAAGATCAAATGAAGACCTCCTAAAAATTGCACGACACCGAGAAAGTACCAGCGATGAATCTTTTTTTTGTATTTCTTCTTTTTATCTTTGTTGTAGGATTCATCGCTGATTTGCGTGGATCGTACATCCCTGCCTTTTACACAGCAGGATCGCTTCAAATTTTTGCGGTTGGGATTCTCTTCTTATCTCACTGTGGCAAGAACGGTTATTTTCAGACAACACAGATTGTAGTGCGAAGGACAAAAAACTATTCGCTATCAAAAGAATGACATTCGTCTAAGGATGAACTTGTTTTACTTACTTATATGCAAAAGTGTTTTGATATTTTACTTCTCAATTTCAAACCCAGCCTTCTATAGTCCATATCAGAATTTGTGTATTCGTTTTTCCCCTCACGCTCAGAGGACTGTGAGAGGAAAGAAACAGTCAGAAAGTAGTCTTGGCTTTTAAGGAAACTTAGACTCTTAGATAAATCACTAAGCATGGTTTTAAAAGTTTTAGGAATCTAATTAAAATATAGAGTGTTTTTGGGTGTTAAGTTGGTCGTCCATCATAATTTTTACCGATTACACTTCGTTGCTTTTGTTTGAAGCGCCAACGATACTTTGAATACCCGAACCTAATTTATCTTTCTGCCGACTATTAAAAAATTACAATACTACTTTACTAGGCCCTTATAAGACCAGTTTTGGCTTCTCTGTCGGTAATTTTCCCAGGTCTAAATTTCCTCGGAAAAATGATTCTCACTGAGATGAAACATTTCGTGTAGCTGGTATGGGGGTGGGAGGCGGGAACTTTCGAAGGGCAGGAAGTAGGGAAAAATATTAAAATGCATTCATCGTTTATCAGTAGTGTTTCTTAACTGAAAAGCGGAAGGAGAGGGTTGAAGGTTGGCCGGAAGATTGTAGGAATAGTGAGATTCTTAGAGAAAGTTCCCTCGACGAATCCAAAGAGAATATGATGCGTATCGAGCCTCAGTAAAGTTTTTTGGTTTGGCATTAGGTATCTACCTACTGCTTCACGGGCTAATTCGAGGAAAACGCAAAGTTTACCTGAAAAACACAACAATGAATCGAATTTTTGAATGAAGTTGGCTTAAAACAGTCTGCCGCCTTTTCGCCAGGATGAACCGCAAAAATTGCCATTCTGTTATCAGTTTATTCAAGAAATATCTGTAGAACTAGTTGTCTTCGTCAATAAACCCAGACATTGCTTCATTGCGGCTATGGCAATCATATAACCCAATTTATCATAAAAATTACAATTTCTTCGATTGTGATTGGTTTTAAAAACTCTTATTTTACACTAATAATTCACTTGCCAAGTTGTTATCGGATAGTTTGTCATCAGACAGCTTGTTATCGGACAGTTCCATAAGCCAATCACTTTCAAAGTTGTAGTTTATAGCAACCAATCACAGCCTTGGTTCCCTTTCTTTCATAACTTGGCTACTCTTTTCTCGGAAATTGTAATTTTTATGATTAATTGGCAATAAAACTTCGAGTCGTGTCTTCGTGATAGACGAATCGAACTCCCGCTGCACGGTCGTCCGATCTTGTTATCACTCGTATGATTACAGACCGAATTGGACTCCACTCAGTCCTATTATCATAACTAAAAGCACCTATCTTCATTTCGCGTGCCTATAATTCTTTTGATGAGGCTCGACGGACCTAATTTGAACGTATCGCAAAGTTAATGAAAATGTTTAAGTCTTCTTTCTTTTCTCACCACGTACGATTCAAGACGAACCGGATCCATGCAGTTATTCTATCTCTGTCCAAGGATCACTAAAAAAAATGGCAAAAAGTTGCAAGGATGCCATGAAACTTATGTCACCTCAATGTGTACTACATAAGTTTTTGTTGCTACAAGATGTCGCTGCAAGATGTCCTTGCAACTTGACCCCTGGCCCACGTTTACACAATGCAGACGTTGTCCTGGGAACGTGACTTTGACATTCGATTCGAAAAACACACCGATAATGTTTTTGAAGAATGGATCACGCTATGGATTGTGAGCGTTGGAATTACGAGCCGAATGTGAAGAAAACAGAAAGAGTCTGATTATTTCGATTCCGAGTCCTTCGAGAGTGACCCCGATCTTCAGAGGTGCTGTCACCGAGTGAAAATCGCTTACGCGACTCCGACTTCAACTCCTTTGTCAGTGGAAAGCCTCTTGAAGGTCACGAAGATAAAGGTTTGTTGAATCGCCTCGAATGTTCCCATCAGGAAAATACACAGCTGATACGATTTTCAAGTTTTAGCTCATCCTCAAAAGCTAGCTTTATGCGAACTGTTGTTAAAAATGTAATGGTTAATCGTTAGTTGGTTGGTCCTTTCCATGCGTTGAAGTAAACAAGTATATGTTTAATTGGTCATTGGAACAGGCCTTTCATCGGATGTTATGGGAAGCGCAATCCTCAAGGCATTGAGACGATTTTCGGCCTTCACCTAACTTTTTTTTTGATAAATTCGATTATTTACAAGGAAACACAGACCAACCTCAAAATTCCATGTCAATTAAAAATGTGGTGGTTATCTACTGTGTCCGCGAAAAAAGAAAATTTAAATTATTTTAAAGGATCTTGTCTTGAACAGCTTTTTAACAACAACAAATGGGGTATCACGAATACTCAGACCTCAAAAACTTAGACCTTAGTTACCCCTAACAAATGAGCAGATTAAGCAGATGTAAAACGTTTTACCAAATTGGTCTCAATCGAACGTGACAATAACACTCTTCGCCACTTGCTTGCATTTTTCACCATGAGTTGCCAGGGCCGAGAAAGAGCTACAAGAGAATTTTATTTGTCTCAGTGATTGGCGAAGCGACGATCTCCTATCAGCGAAATCAAGGTTGCATTGCAAAAAACATGATTGAAATGAATAAACCCTGGCCGCAAAATATTTCCTCTACTAATTCTCCGATGAATTAAAATTGCCCGTAGCTTATTTTAATGTAATTAAGCTATCAGCATTCACTATCGCCATTTTTTCTGCATCGCTGCGTGAATTATAGATTTTTTGTGGGAAAGTTACTTTGAATCTATTGAAATAAGCTAAACTAGAGCTGCAAATGTGAAATGAAAGGCTCTCCTGCTCCAAAGTCTTGACGTCTTTGTGTTTTGTGTGTAATTCGGCCGCAAATGGTGCTTGTATAAAACGGTTTTAGGGTTGAATGTACGTTCAAAGTCGTTGATATATTCGTGTTCTTCATATCTGCAGTTATATTTAATTAGGTTGGCAAAAATTCAAAATTTAATTAGGTTGACAAAAATTCAAAATTTTAGGACCTTTGACTTTTGAAGTTTTTTGGGGGAAAATTTCTTCTTTGAATTTAAATTCTTACAAACCTTGGTATATATTTTTAAGTGAATCATAAAGCATATTCAGTCTCTCATTGAAAAAGTCGAGTGAAACTCCGTACCTCATTGTAAGACTACTAAGAGTAAAGAATTGTTGTTTTCTTAAACAATACCTTGGTTTCCGATATCGTCGGTGCATGCATCGTTAACTAGAAGAGTTATTCAATTTTTATTGTTCCAGTACTGAGTATGACTATTGGAGAAGTGACAATACCGCTCTTAATAAAAAGAAGCGATCTTGTCGCACAGCTTGTGAATCTAACTTCAGTCTGTATAAAAAAAAAATGTCTGTACAGAAAAAAAAAATTATTTAATAGAGGGCGGAAGACGGGAATTAAAGGTTTGCAAAAGGAGAGGAGAAGGAACGTGAAGGGGGGAACTTCTCACTCCCTGACCTGCCCCCCCCCTTCCCACGTTCGAAAAACAAAATTCTGATGCGAAGAACTCAATTGGATATTGTGGTTTGACACCAGCTATCTACCTGTTGCTATATGGGCCGGTTCTGAGAAAACGCAGAGTTTACCCGAAAAAATACAAAAGGGACTGTGTATACGATAAAATAAGCTGTAGAATAAAGCTGGCTCAAAACAGTCTGTAATACAGTAGAACCCCGCTAATTCGATCTTCCAAGGAAAACGAAAAATGGTTCGAGTAAGCGGGGTCCTGTAAATATTACAAAAAGGAATAATGTTTTACCATTCTTGCACAATCAACAATCATTTTCGTTAATTTAGATTTTTTTCGGTTTTGTTTTGTTTTTTAAAGGTTTTCGTAGTTTATACGGTTTGTTAAATATATATTTTCATAAATGTTATCACGTTCGACTCAATCGCGATTTAAGGTTGGGACGTGACAATCAGACACTTATGAAGGTCATCAAACGCGAGGTATTTAGGGTTAATTTAGGCCAAGGGTAAAGTAAAATCAGTTCGAGTTAACAAGGAGTTCGGGGAAAAACGGATCTTGTTCGAGTTAGCGGAGTTCTACTGTATTTCGCTGCGATAAATCAATAATGCGATATTTAATATTGTACTGTACTGGTATTGAAAAAATACCCGGTGAACAGGTTTCGTTCGTTCGTTTCACTTAAACGACTGTACGTGATCACCTCATTCGTTATCACCTCATCAAACCAAAGAAAAATTAAATTATTTTCATTTTGTTTTCACGACATAAACCGTTGCCGTTACCATTTTTTAAGCCAAGATGACCATTTTAAAATATTTAGTCCTATTTAGGTATCCGCTTAATCTCGTGCTTTTATTGTCGGGCCAAAGTCCAAGAAAATGTTTACACTAAGTAATAATATTTTGTTTTTCAGTTCGACTTAATTTGCATGCATAACCTCGTCTGGTTCTTGTGAGTTATTATGCAGACTCAACGAGGCGTAACCTCTTTAAGGTGTACTCTGCTTTGTGAAGTTTCTAGAAAAAAACAGAAATTCTATCCAATTTAGAGCAGCCAAGCGTTTATGGAGGGACCAGAGGGTGATAGTTTTCTGCTGACAAAGGAGGTCATCAAGGAACAGAGAAGAGGATGCAATGATTTCAAGCGGATTTCGCGATATTTGGGGGAATGTAAACAGCCTGACAGCCCGTATGCTTATTTTGTATGTTTCTGTGGGTTTCTATGCATTTTGATCGCCATCGGCTGTTCGTATTCATACGGTCTTCTATTCCCAGTGCTACTGCACGAATTCAAAGAAGGAAAAGCCAAGACAGGTTAGACATCGGTTTTAATTTCCCTTTCTGTTGCTGAGCTACGTAAATCGTGCCGCTAGATTACCATACTTTCTTTAACATCTACAGTGAAACCTCTACTAAGCGGACACTAAGCCGGTTCCCGAAATTGACGTCTCATATTTCCCTTCCTAACGAACCCTAATTCAGAGGACACTTATTAAGAGGACGCGGGCACTAAAATAACATGTATATGGTTAATTTCTAGTGTTAAAATCCTCTATTAGCGGGGAACCGGTCTGAATTGACAATGTAGTGTATGGGATACATCATTGAAATAGTCAATTATAAGTAATCAGTCCATGTACCATTGCTGTTTTGCGTATTACCAACAAATAAAGTTGGTAATGAAAGGTGAAAGGTAATGAATTTGAACTCTGGATAGCTTCGTTAACAACATGGAACTTTATCACAGTACAGAGTAACTGTTGAATGTGAATCGTTAACAAACATTGCGCAATTTTTACGAATCTCTATTAAGCGGACCCTCGGGATGGTCCCGCGAGACGTCCGATTTATAGAGGTTTCATTGCTGTATAAAGACGAGACTTATTATCAAATGCACCCTAACGCCTTTTCTGTTAAGTAAACATGGATATCTCCGTTAGTATTTCACAATGTCTTCAAGTTCTTGTAATACAAAGACTTTATGGGTAAAGTTTGACATAAAACTTATCATGGGTTTCTGTCAGGAGATAGTGCTTGCGCTCTGCGAGACCGTTGTTTTATGTTATTGTTTTTTTTCTTATCTGTTCTTCCAGCTTGGGTTGGTTCTCTGGCGTATGCATGCGGCAGTCTATTCGGACCAGTTGTAGGACTTCTTTGTGATCGATTCAACCACCGTACAGTTGGTATTGCAGGGGGTATTATCTCTACCATGGCCCTCCTTGCTACTTCGCAAGCTCCAAATCTAACTCTGATGTACTTCACATTTGGAGTTGCGTTTGGCTTTGGAAATTGCTGTATCTTCTTTGTTGTGCTAACTATAATGCCTAAGTACTTCATTAAAAGGCGCTCGCTGGCAACAGGGCTCGTTCTTATGGGGTGTGGAGGGGGATTAATTGTAATGAGCCCAATCATTCAGGCCTTGTTGACAGTGAGCTCATGGAGAATCACATTTATTGCCATGGCAGGGATGTTGTTCGTGACTTGCATATTGTCTTGTTCATTCGACTCGAAGATTGGGGACAACGATAAGGACAGCACTGATCAAGACAAGAAGCCGAACAAGTTGTGCCCTACGTTAGATTTTTCATATTTGAGAAATAAGAAGTTTGTTATCCATCTAATTGGAAGTATCACGTGTTTTTGCGGAATCACAGTTCCTTTGGTTCACATGGTAAGTTGATGTGAAACTTGAAGTGGATCACTCACACGCCCCGGTGAACGATGATGATGTAAATGAAGATGGTAAATTTCAAGCCTGTTTATTTAGGTGAAAGAAGATGTTTTTTTCAGTTAATGAAAAATTAAGGCATACTCGGAGAAAAAAGCCTTTGTTTAGGACTCCGAGTGCTCTCAATGGGAGTCGAACGCGTTAAAGCCTGACAGTGCTCCCTTGATCATGTTGGAAAAGATATAATAGATATTTAGTCTTCATTACCTCATCGCACAAACCATTGTGCTAGTAAAGCATTACCTTAATTAACAATTGAGCTCAAGCTCAGGTTACACTTGTTCTCCTACAGGCAGAGTACTGTCAAGAACGTGGAATTGACGCAAACCGCGCATCTATGATGTATTTTTGGAACGGAATAGTGACAGTTATTTTGAGGGCATTAACGGGTTCCGTGTGCGACAGGAACAAACTGTATCCAAGGCTAATTATGCAAGTGGCAGTTTTCGTTGCCGGAGCAACTACAATCCTAACCACCTTAACGCAGTCGTACACCGAACTATTGACCTGTTTTGTCGCTTATGCTGTTGCCGACGGGGCTATAGTCACTTCAATGAACATCTTGGCTTTGGAAGCACTTTCCCCAAAACAACGCTCTCAAGGATTTGGATTTTTCCATTTCTGTATTGCGTTCGCTTTAGCAGTGGGCCCCCCTTTCGGAGGTGAGTGCAAACGCTGGCCCTTGATTTCTTTTACGTTACCTTTCATACTATTTGCTAAGGTTAAGCTTCTTGGAAAACGAGCATCAATGAAAGCAGCGTCTACACGAGTCTTTTCTTATTAACAGAAGATATATTCATTAAAAATTATTGGAAGAGGTTGAGAAAAACATCATGATTTGCCAATGGCAAGAAAGAGAGGATAATTTATCCTCTCCTATGGTAAGTAAATAAATTATTGCCAAAGCTGGTGACTGTGGAAAACCATTCTGCAAGGCAGTTTCTTTAATCAATCCCTTTTAAATTTTTTTTAGGTTTTCTTGCCGACTTCTCCGGATCATACTCCCTCACATTCTATGTAGCAGGAGCATTCCACGTGTTAGCTGGTTGTATTCTGCTCTTGTCCTACTGTGTTTCAAGTCCCAATGTCGCTCAGGAACACTCTAAGCAACTTTCACCACACGAGCAATGTCTAATTGTTGATGTTGTAACTGTATTATGAGATTTCGCCTATAAACCGGTTGTAGTTTTAACTACAGAGAGAAACTTTTAAGAAAAAAATTATCTTATTATATGTTATAATAAACATTCATCATTTCATTAAAGAGTACACGGTTAATATTATATAAGCTTGAAATATGGGTCTAGTCGGCTGTGAAAAAATGGTGGACGATGACTTAATCGTGACATCATAAAATGATAAAATAGCATGTTTTGCTAGTTACTAAGCTCACCCCTATACACCTTCACCCCTCTAAACCGTCCTTCAGCCAAACGGTTTATTCGTAAGGAAGCAGTCTGATGGACCATCACATCCTAATGCCTTTGCCTTCAAAACTCATGTTCCTGTCTTTTTTTGTGAGATAACGATTCTTTTCAACTGATTCTTTTCAAATTAACTCCCCATGATTTACCATGGAAAACAGGTTAAGCCCATTTTGAATTCTCAGAGGTGTACTCCATCTTTTATCGTAACAGCCTTCTTTGGCAGATGTGGATCATTCTTGGAGGTGCGCATTTGCTCAGGTAGCAGATTTTGGAAATGTGAAAAGTCTTTTGCCCCAAAGAAAGACTTGAGCCTCCAAAAACTAAAGAGGGTTTAAATGGGCAGTTTTTTAGTATTCCAATCATATGAAAATTGGTTACCAGTTGTTTCGTACCCACGGTCGTTTCGTACCCAACTAGGTCAATTCGTACCCAATCAGTCGTTTCCTACCCATACTAAAAAAGTACGTTTTCCACGTTAAGTATGTTTAAAGTAAGAATAGAATGAACGAATAAACGAGGATAAACTAATCTACTACAAAGGGAGAAAAATATCACACTATCACTAGCTATTATTGTTAAGAACGTCTCAAGTATAAACAATGGACTGTTATATGAATACCACGTTTACTTTGCATTAGGCAATAATTTGGTGTTTTTGTCAAGAGGATCACAAGCCGGGATACAAAACAGAATTTTTCTGATATGTTACTCACATGACTCTGTTAACTAGTCGTAAGCAACAATCGACATCTGTTCACGCGCTCGCAAGAGGTACTCCGAATGATTGTATATTGGTATGGGTGCGAATTGACCGGCAGTTCGGGTACGAATCAACCGGCGCTTCGGGTACGAACCGACTTGTTCTAGATACGATCGACCGGCGGTCTGGTTACGAACCGACTGGGCACGAAACAACCGTGAGTACGAAACGACTGGAAACCAATACTTTGGCTTTGATGAACATCTTCAGTTTATATCAATACTACTCCTTTTAGTCTGTTTAGTGAAGAACATTGGTACCCGATGCAAAGCCTTCCCCGACTCGTCTCAAAACTTTGGGGAGAGAGGGGGGAAAAGAAACGAGAAACCCGCGTCTTACAGCGCTCGTGATGAGGGCCTGGTCGCGGGTTAAACGTCATCGTCTCATTGCTACTCTTAACACTCTTTGAGGAGGCCATTGGTTCGTTATAAGGTTATACCCCCTTAACCAACCTGGGGAAGGGGGGGGGGGGGGGGAGGGTTCTTGCAAGCACCCAGCCACGCCCTAGCCAGATGGTTTGATCCTTGGAGATTCGTCAGCATGTGAACCTTCAAACACTAAGATGAAATAACACCAAGAAACACGTGAATGAAAATTGCGCTATAATCTATTGATTATTTTCTATCAGTAAAGTTATGTAATTTCTTTCTTGGTATCAGAATTTAAACGAGTGAAAATACTAGATCATTTAGCTATAAAAAGAGATATGGAAATTTCCCATCGGGCTGAGAAAATTTCGTGAATTACGTTGTGTTCTTGCAGATAACAGACGCACAATGTACCATAATATGTAACCCGCTCGTGCAAAGCCAATTTTCTTCGTATTCAACTAATCGTTTGCGACATTCCCCTTGGGTCTTTTGAGGGCTTTTCCTCATGTGAAGCATAAGAAATAAAAAAGGATTTCTGAAAGCTCACGGATTTTTCTCTCCTGTATTTCGAACTGGCCGTTCTTCTGGAGTTCAACTCTTTAACCCCAAGAAGTGATTAACATGTAACTTCTCCCGATAACATCTAGACATTATCCTGCAAACAGGTAACGAGAATACTCAAACTTATCGGATGGAAGATGTTATCTTGCTCTAGCAGCAAATTCTCATAACTTATTTAAAAAGAAATGTGTATGAGGTAAGGGAGAATTAACAATTAGATCCTGGGAGCTTGAAAGGTTTTAACCACTGCTTTTGATATAATTACCTTTAATTCCCATGCTCTTGCGCACTTGTTTGAAATTGCAAATAATTTCAAGTCAAATGGCTTGAAATATTTATGCCGAATTCTCTTGATGTCAGGGTAGGAAAATTTCTTAATCAAAGTTAACTTAACATCACTACAGTAACAGGAAGAAGAAATCAACGAGAGCCATCAACCTATCAACAAACGCCATACTTTTTAAACTGTGAGCTCTCCCTTAAACAATAAAACCAGCACCTCTTATATCGTGCATCATCATAAATAACAATTTACGTACAAGATAACATAGCGTCTGTATTACTTCTTCATCGATTTTCGTATCAAGGCCAACCTCTGCAAGATACAAAAAGTGGCGGAAAATATCTCAGAAACAACGTAAAAACAAACCAATCAATGATACTTTTCAACGAAAGTAGCCCTGTTATAAGGAACATTGCCACACGAGAGAGCATCCCAGTCCAAGTCAGATCGTAAAACGGAGAGAGAGTGACGGGGATAAGAAAGTCAACAATGAATCATCTAAGTAAGAGGCGCCTGTCCTTTAAACCATTTAATCCTCCTCTCTACTAGAGAATGAGATGACCCTGGCAATAAAACAGTGACGGCGTTATTGGGTTGGAACATTATTTCCGGTGACAAACTAAATTTTCCTCTCAATTAGTTATAAAATTCCGTTCCAATTACCCTTCACGAATTTCAGTTTGACAGATTGGTGACTGATATTTATTTGAAAAGCCGCGGCAATCGAACACCAAAGATATATGTTTCAGACAGTATAAACGACAGCTCTATTCAAATTGAGATAAACTCTAACCAAGTCTGGCTACCTTGGTACTTCAAATGACCAAAATCCGTTTTAATCTTTTCTTTTTTCAATCTTCCACAACTTAAATAAATTGTTCTGAATTGCACCGAACAGTTTTAAAGTTGAGCCTTTATTTCGATATTTTTCGTCCATGTAAGTTACAGCCAATAGATTGGTTGCAAAAATTTTCTTACAATTGTGAATTAACCCTATTATGACAAGAACGGCGAGAATTTGAAACAACCTTTTTTGCACTGACCTGTTTGTGAGCTTCTGTAGTGGCCTGTTTCTTAAACGGTCGAAGTTCATCGCTACCAAATCCAGGGATCCACATGTTCCAACACCTTTCTATAAAATGTACACAGAACAACCAAAACAAAAATAATAACATAACAGACGATACATACTAGTTGAGATACTCAGTGTAAGACAAGTGTTTAATTATTTTGGCCTAAAAAGATGCAGTGATTATCTCGGTCTAACGCATCCAACTGGTTAGAGAGCTTTGGCAGTGCGAGAATAAAATGCCTTGCCTTAGAACACAATTCACTAACCCTAGTACATCTAACTTTTGATCTGGCGTTCAACTCGTCAACCATTTAGCAACCACGTCTCCCGCCATTGCTCCAGGAGCTTTTACCTGTTTCTGTCACATGAAATGACGACTTAACAATACTGCTACTTCCCCTGGACGGGATGTTACTTCATTCAAGCGATAACCACCCCCACCCCCCTCTTCCTACGCATTTTGTCATGTTTCCTTGTTTCCTTTACAGTTTGCTGGCAGCAATTTATATTCGGGGGGGGGGGGGAGGGGGGAGGGGGGGAAGGGGGGAATGGGGAAGAAGCAATGCGAGAGTTAAATCTCTTGCCCAAGAGCACAACTCAAGGACCCCTATGGGGGGTCGACCCCAGACCTCTTGATCGGGAGTCCGGCTTAGTAAGCATTACACTAGCATGTCTCTTAATACCTACACATGCACTGTTAAGAAATATGTTGATGAGAATAGTCTAATCGTGATTGAACTCTGTGAAATACAAACCTAGGTGCAGCTGAACATCTCGTACTTCTAATGTGTTTGATTTTCGATGCTTAGCGATCTGACAGGAAGCCGTTACAACACTTTCTATAAAGTCATCTGCAATCTGCAGTAACAGCTGTAACACGGAAAACAAACCAGTCTTAAAATTTTTAGAAGAAGTTCCTCACAGTAGCTTAACCACTTCACTCTCAATATCTAATAAATCATTCCCCTTACTTCTCACAGTTTTAGTACTGAGAAGTTGGTTTTATCTTAGGGTTAAAAGTTCGCCAAAAGTTTGAAGGGAATGGAGTCACTAAACGCTGCAACCGTCAGCCAAATAGGACAAATCTCCTGAATTTATTTTGTAACAAAGCAAAATTCTTTGTAGTAACCTTTTGGGCCAGGATAAAATCCTTAGTTGATCAAGCTTGTCTGGCCAAGAAGGCTGAAAACAAGAATTTTGCCAATTTGCACTCATCATAACCCCAGGCTATGTCGATGAATCGGACGTACGATGAACAATCAGAAACAACATGCTGCTTGTCTATTCTTAGCTTGTACAGAGCTGCCCCTTGGAGCTTTGTTTGGCAACATTACTCACCAACACTGTAAGTAGTTTTTGAAAGTATCTAAGACACCACACTTGCTTGCAACCTTATAATAAAGAAAAAGGGACGGGGGGGAGGGGGGGGGGAAGAAACTCACATCCTCAACATCATCGTCCATCTGTTCTCGAGGGTCAATCTCGTGAAGCAAGTCTTGCAGTCGTCGTTTGGTCAGAACTTGGTTCGGTGCCGGGCTACTACTGTCCCCCCTCAGGGCTGTTCCTAGAAATGAATAGTGATAAAGATAACGCGAAACAAATTAGAACTAAGGAAAAAAACCGAGCGAAAGATAGCATTTCAATTGATAGTTGTAAAAATTAAAAGCAAACAAAACACCCAGTCAATAAGAACGAAGGTTAAAATCTCTAGGAACCAATCAGAGATCAAAGTAAATGCACGTGGATATCTCTTCGTCAACCAAAACAAACTTTTGAATCTAACGGGCAGTACAGTAAAATACGGCCCGCTAAATTGACCAATCATAGCGCATATACTAACTGAGAGCTACAAAACTGTCAAACACTCTTGTTATCATCTTGCACAGAAAACAAGGTCCAATTGTTCTTTCACTGCTTATTTTAATAAAAAAATCAAAGAAGCTTGAGTTCATCAGGATACAAACTGGGAAAACATAGCAATTGCCAAAAAAATGTCCAAAACTACTTTTAAATAACTCGTTTGAGATGACATTACAAATTTGAAGGCCTCTAACACAGGCCTCTTTCTGCCACCTTCATTTTCACTTGATCTTCGTTATAAGTTTTAAGCAACCTTGTTCCAAGGGCCTCTCTTCCCCCCCCCCCCCTCTCCCCTCCTTTCCACCAAACACAGCGAGAAAGGAGTGAAAAGAAGAGAGATCCTTGGAGTAATGCTTATAAATACAGCTTCTTACCAGCTGCTTGTGTTGAAATTCCTTTAGACACAGCAGCTGATATTGGTGCTGGTGCGATGTTGGTAACATGTCCTCCTGATGGTACAGCTGCAGATACTGTCCCCGATGGAGCAAGTGTGATTGGCATGTGAACAGGGGACTTGTTAGGTGCTAAATGCCTCTGTAGAGTTACAGTCTGTGTCACACCTGAAGCCACTGAGGGGAAATTAAAAAAATATAGAGGGGTCAGTTTTGAAGACATGATGAAAGATCTTCATAACAGGTTGCTCTGTTATCCTGAATGGCTTCCTCTTTGAAGCCACAGTTTAGGCTTGATGTGCAAAATACTCCCTGACAAGAACATCTGGAGGTCTAATCCAACATCCATATTTCTGATTCTGTCTTAATTGAAGGGGTATGAACCTGAACAATGGCACACTTAACATTGTTTATATGTGTGGGCTGCCATGAGACACTATTTTCACATTGTCTCTTTCTGCCCAAAAGTATAAATACATACCAGCATGCTAACCTGTTGCATATTTTCATCTAAACTAAGTTGCTCTAAAATTTCACTTTCTATCTCCATGTGATTTCTGCTGTTACCTACAGGTTATTCTGTATCAGTTGAAGTTTAGGGTTTGTTTTCGCATTTATTTTCCACGTCATACAGGATGTTTAGGTAAAAAAAAAAAAGAAAAGAAAAAAAAAAACAGAGAGAGAAGTCTGGGAATTTGTCAGCCATTGTACAAATCTGACTCTGTGAATCTGTACTCTGATATAACATGCTGTTTCAGCCAACAAGAACATGCATTATATAGCAACTTAGCCACAAACCTTGCATGGGTCTGTTTGTTAGAGTAACTGTGGGTTTAATGCCTTGTCCTGGTTGTGCTGGGGCAACAGTTCTGACTGCTATCTGCTGTCCAGGTGCTAGAGTCTGTGTGACTTGAAGAGTGGTAGGTTGAGGTGACTTCACTGTACGTTGAACTGTAATTCAATTTATCATAGAAATTATTGTTAATAAAAAATTTTATATGATGTTTATATTTGAAAATGTTTTATCTTAGTTTTGAATATTATCCCACCTTAAATTTTTGTTTACTTAATGGTTTGTATCTTATTTTTCTGCAGTTAAAATGCAAAATGAGGCAGAAATTAAAGTGCACTGTTTTCAACAAGTTTTAAAAGAAAATTGCTAAGAAGCTCATTCTTTTTTTCAACACAAGCCATATTCCATTTCAGAAATGAAGAACTGAGCAACAGAACCAGCAAAATTTCAGCCAATGCTTAAGTAGTCAAATCTTATTGTATCTGAGAATACTGAAATTATGAACAGAAAACAAAATTCTTTACATGAACTGAGTGAAGGAGAAAATCTTGCCCACAATAAAAGAAATTGGAAATACCGGTAACCTCACCATTTTTCTGAGTTTGAATATGCACAACTTGAGTTTCTAATGCTGACTTTTTGATCATGAGCCCCTAATAAACTACTTGGTCCCACTACTTTCAAATAAAATGAATATGGTAGCACCAAATGTGAATAAACCTTCCTTACTTCCATCTGCAGTTCTCTGAAGCTGTTGAATGGATGCTGGATTAATGACCACATTTTGAGGCTGAATTGGTTGCAAAGTAGTCGTCTGAGGGAGAATAGTCTTTGCGGCCAGTGAGGCCTGACCAACAGGGATCCCACCAGTGACAGTGGTTGCAGGAAGGACAGTAGTCTGTTGGTTTGGTAATGCTGTGGTTGCAGGAGCAATCTTTGTCATCTGCATGGTGTTGGGTGCTGCCACATGAGTAGGTACCAAGACCTGAGTGACAGGTGTCATGACAGTTGTTGTTCTCATCACAGCTATCTTGCCTTCCTGGATTGCCTTTTGAAAACAATTGGTTTAGAAAAATATCAAGTTTGATATGTTTTTGTTTGCAGTTCTTTTTTCTGATCCCAAGGAAGAATCTCACTCACCACTCAGACATTGTATCTTGATCACCAGGTTGGGTGCAGTTTGCATACATAATACATACTATGCACCCTTTAGATATTTACTCCTTTTCAGAGGACAATTTTTTCATTCATGATTGAGGTTCTCACGGGATATAGTTCTCTTTGTATGGAGATGATTCTTGGGATTTGAAACTGACATGTAAGGAATTTTGCTAAAAAATCAATAAGCAAATGCTGTTGGAAAATGTTTGGGCACATCTGATCAAGGTTAGATAAAACAAAGTGGTTTGGATTCAAGTTATTTTCAAGTTTTTGGGCCAAAGATGTCTATGCCTATGGTCCAAAAACCTTGGTAAAAACATGGCTCCACACCCATCCTAAATAATTCAGTATGCACAGTTAGCAAAACTTTGGATCTGTGGTCATTTCTAAATATGTCCATATGCAATTTTTTCTGCTGTGTAAACAACCTTTTAAAAGGCGATTTTTATTCAGTTCTACAAATCTAAAACCAATCAAAGCAATCACAATGGCTAATTAGACCAAAGGCAAGTACAACAAGGGACCAACTACAGTTCAAACTCAAAATATTCAACTAGTACCTGGAAGGGGAAAATGTTGGTAGTCATAAATCAAATAACTGCAGAAATGCCAGTCCTTGAAAATGTTTTCTTACCTTTTCATTTTCTGCCTTCAGTCTACGAAAAAGAACCTTAAGCCGTTCAACTTCCTTTGCTTGCTCTGGAGTGTACGGACCTGGGCCATATCCCTGAGGAGAAAGCAATACACCCTTGAGGTATGTGCTGATATTTACAACATATTTGACAAGCAAGCAATATAATGAGCTAAGCTTAGTTTGAAGCCAAGTTCATCAATAAGTCCTCTGAAGCTTTTCAATGGTAGAGCATCTGTCTGAAAAATTCATCAATCTTAGTCTAAAACTTGATATTTCTAGTGCCACACATGCAACAAATGACCACATGTAACATCAGATATGAACAATGATTTGTAAACTATCAATCTGTCACATCCTAACATCGGTATACATATTCTCTTTACTGTTCTTCCAACATTTCTTTCGTGCTGACAAGGAGAATTTGTTTAACAATCAAGAGCTTGTTTAGTTGGTGATCGGTTCCTTCATTCTTGTGACCTTATTGTATGATTCAGGGGTGATATTGTAAGGAGAGATTATATGCTGCTCACTGTCAAAGGGTCACATTTCCATATAAACTTTACACTGATTTTGATATTTTGCAAAATTAACGGCAATTTTGATTTCGAACGTCAAGTAAAACCCTAGTTTTGGTTTGTATAACTGCAATTTCATGTAATATGATTAACTCCCTTCTTATCAAAACTAACAAGTTCAACAACTTCATCTCCCTAATCAACAATATCTTCATTGTTCTGAAGTGATTTCGAAAATATAGTTCCACATGTGAACGTCCCGAATATTCATGCCGACGAAAATTGTACGGAACCCCTAAGATAACCCGACACTGATATTTGCTGAGTTCTTCCTTGTCTAATTAGGCTGGAAACTAATTTCCTATTTCCTTAACGAAACATAGCCCACTTTCGTTATAATATACTGCCCAATAATTGCCCCTTCAATTAATGATAACTAAGCTTGAATGCAAACCTGGATTCTCTTTTGAATATCTTGCAACACCTCGACGATACTTTTCTGCTGTCCAGTCTTTGGAGAGGACGAAGCAGTCGTGACAGTTGGTAGCGACTACCGATAGAAAACGAAATCAAACATGTCAAAATTGTAAAACGATCTATCAATCTAACAATCTAAGAGAACGAGCACACACAAAGCTTCCTACTCACCGCCATGATAGCAAGTGGTTACCAAGCTAATTTTAAAAGGCGCGGCTGCCAAGGCTTTGTAGCCAAAGCAGCCATGTTTTACTCTGGCAGTGGGTAACCTTCCTTGTTTTAACTTGATTTTCAAATTTTCTCCGTTTTGAAAATTTGAATTTATCACAATGTCTCGTCAATCGACTGTTCGTGCCGACAATAGAAAAGTGGTAAGTTGTTTGGTTCGTTTGAAGGCTTCAAAACCAGTGTCATGAAGAGCCAGGATTATTAACGAAGGTAATTTGATTTTCACTCTTATCTAGAGTGCAGAGCTGTTTGTCCTGACACACGGAGCACTTGTAGCACAGCTGGTTAAAGACTATGAGAGTGATGAAGAAGTGAACAAGCAGCTTGACAAAATGTGAGTAGTTATTCAAAGAAACTTCTACAGAGATGTAATGTAAGCATGGGAAAGAAGCCTTACGTTGTTAACCCCTGAACTTTCCGAAGTGATTTACATAAGACTTCTCCCTACAATATCCATACACTATCCAGCAAACAGGTAATGAGAATACTCCAACTCATCAGATTGAATTGTTGTCTTGATTGTATAACAACTTCTCATTACTAATCTACATGTAAAATGGAAATGTGTAGATGCTAGAGGGGAGAATTAACAACAAAATCTTGGGAGTGAAAGGGTTAAGTTATTACTGTGTAAATCACTCATTACAATGGTGACAGACTACCCTGGGAAAGTGCAAGTTGCAAGGGATTTAGAAGGATGAGGTAGTTAACAGCTTCACTGCATTAAGCTTGTTAAAATCCACACTTCCAGAAATTATCTTCTTTCATTATCTCCTTTTTTTCTCTTGAAGTGTCAAGGAGTATTGCTACTTCCTGTGGGTGGTATATAGGTTCAATGTAATTCACTACCCGCCCCTACCTAGCAATTGATCAGTTCTCATTACAGTTTGCTTGGTACTGTCATTTTGTACTTATGGGTGGAGAGAGGTAACATGTCTTGCCCAGGTTTACAGTCAAGTTGCCCGAGAGTTATCTCGCCCGTAGTCATGTCACCTGAAACCCGAGTCATGTTGCCTGAAATTCAAGTGATGTTGCCCGAAAAAAAAAAGTCAAGTTGCCCGAAGAAACAAATATTGAAAATATCAGAATTTCAGACTTTATAAATAGGCAATAAAAATGAGAATTTTTATCACTAAAGTGATAGTCCCCCCTGTTGTTTGTTTCTAACAACAAAGGGAAACGTTGTTCGTTTCCAACAACAAAATGAGACATTGAGAAACTTTATCTTGGTTTCTAACAATACCATGAAGACTTTGACTACACAGAAATCGATTGTATGGTCAGAATTGAAATCTGTTGGAGTAATGACTCTAAAAAAACATTGTTTGTTTCTAAGAACAAAATGGAGCATTGTTTGTTTAGTATGTACTTGTTTCTTACTCACAGACCTTTCATAAGCTTGAGAAACTTTTCCTTGGTTTCTAACAAAGCCACGAAGACTTTGACTACACAGAAATCGATCATATGGTAAAAATCGAGGTCTTTGCAATCCTTTGGTCTGAGACGCTGGTGCACCATGTTAGCTGCCCTGACGTTCTAGTGTGGTTTGGGTAGCTTCCCTTTCTTGTTAGAAACAAACAATGCTTTTAGAGTCGTTACTCAAACATATTTCAAGTCTGACCATACAATCAATTTCTGTGTAGGCAAAGTCTTCATGGTGTTGTTAGAAACCAAGATAAAGTTTCTCAAGCTTATGAAATGACTGTGAGTAAGAAATGATTACATACCAAACGAACAACACTTCATTTTGTTGTTAGAAACAAACAATGTTTCCCTTTGTTGTTAGGAACAAAAAACACTTTTAGAATCTTCATTTTGTTTTCAGAAACAAAGAGCGCTTTTATTATGATAAAAATTTCTCAACTTTATTTCCTATTTCAACGTTTCCCTTTGTTGTTAGGAATGAACAACACTTTAAGAATCTTCATGGTGTTGTCGGAAACAAAGAGCGCTTTATTGCCTATTTACAGTCTGAAATTCTGATCTTTTTAGCATTTGTTTCTTTGGGTGACTTGACTTTTTTTTTTTTTCGGGTAACATAACTAAAATTTTGGGCAACATGACTCAGGTTTTGGGCAACATGACTTCGGGCAAGATGACTTTCAGGCGACTTGACCAGTTCCCCTTGTCCAAGAATGTAACACATTAAAGCATGTCACACCTTAGGCCTGTAGCTTTCATTCTGGGCTCCAGGGGCCTGTTTGGTGTAAGACTTGCTAATTTAATAGGCCTGAGAAGCAGATGTTGTTGGCTGTCTTTCATTTGAGATCAGGATTTTGGCAAATGTAAAATTCAAACAATGAAGATAACAGAATGAGAAACAAGATGGACTGGTGTATGAGCAAAGACTTACATTGTAATTTGGTCAAATTAGATTTAGAAATATTACATCAGGCCTTTAACGTTCCCTGCAGTTTTGAGAAACAGGTCCTAGAGCACTAAGCATAAGGACCACATGCTCCGTAAAATGAGCAACACTCAATTTACTTAAGAAATTTAAAGAGACCACAGCAAATTAACAAGTGAAGTTAAAATAGGAGGATTTCAACCTCCTTACTGGACTTATCAAACTTTATTTTTCCCTTATTACTTTGGAAATGCACTTATAGGAAATAGACACCTTAAATAGATGAAATACTTTAGTTTGTAATGCAGAGGCATGTATCCATCAAAGAAATTACTCTGTATTAGGTTAAGAAACGATGAAAGTGAGACCAAGGACAAAGTTGGTCAAATATCAAACTTACATTTTACCTAGGAATCTTGCAATACTCTTAAGTCATTCAGTTTGTTTCCTAATGTCAAAACTATCTCAAAACTGAAAATGGAATATGGTGTTGAATTAGAAATGTAAAAAATTTGCCATCATTGTTCACATTCTCTAGACAATGCAAAGTTTGGTCATTTCACATTGATTTTTTGCAGAGGATGCAAAGAAATTTGCAAAGATTTATAATGCACCTGTATAGCCATTGTTCTGCTTATTAAACCTTTCCCTTAGTAAACTTCCCATTGCCATTGCCATCATGGTTTTCTTAAATTCCATATTTTCCCAAAGAAGGAAGTGTGAATAAGGTGATTATTTTCCTTATAGGGGTTATAATATTGGTGTGCGATTAGTAGAGGACTTCTTGGCAAGATCCAATGTTGGAAGGTGTCATGACTTTCGAGAAACTGCTGACGTTATTGCCAAGGTTAGTTAAAATTCCTAGAAAAAAGTTTGATGAACTTCTCTACCTAAGAGTGCAGACCATATGAAAGTGATAGAACGATTTCTGGCAACATTTCTAGTTGTCAGTTCTTATTGCACCTGAGGGACACTAAGTGTAGCTTAAAATGTTTTTGGTGAGTCAGGACTCACAAAATACTAAAACCACAGAGGGATGTCTGAGGTGGAGGTGAATTATGGAGTCCCAAGCCTGAATGCTTGGAAGTATGTTAGTGTGCTCTAATAATGAACAAAATCAGTGACCACACCATGTTGACTTAGTATTTTTTAACTCCCTATTTAGCAACAAATTTGAATTTTCAATATCCCCCTTCCCTACTTATAGAAAAAATATATAACTGACAGTACCTCTTTAAATTTTTTTAAAGTCTCTTTTAAATTTATTTTAAAAAATATATGCTTAATTTCTGAAAGTGATGTTTTTCTTTACTATTTGCTTTTTTTTCCCTTTTTTCTTAACAGTTGGGATTTAAAATGTTCTTGGGTATTTCACCAGTGGTAACAAATTGGAGTGCAGCATCAGATGAATTTTCCTTAATACTAGACAACAATCCCATGGCAGAGTTTGCTGAGTTGCCAGAAGGACATGAAGGACTTCTTTTCTCCAACATACTTTGTGGTGTCCTGAGGGGAGCCCTTGAAATGGTAAGAGTCCAAGGGGCGTTGATATGTCCTTACAATCAGGAGGACTTACATTTACCACAGCTTTAAAACTTTCCTCCCACTTAGTGAACACCTCCTAAATTGTGCAATCTACAAATTTCCTTGTAAATTATTAGTGAGAAACTGGTGTCGAATTTAGATCTCAACTTTGACCTGATAAGGTTGAGTATTCTCATCACTTGTTTGGTGGATACTTAATGGATATTGTATGGAGAAGTTACATGCTAATCACTTCTGTGAGGTAAAGGGTGAATAATGCACTTGGAAAAATTAGGTGGTCCTGATTGGCTGAAAACAAGTGCATTCTCGTGTAACACATATGCATAGTTGTAACACGAGTGCAAAGTGGTAACACTGATGCAAATTACAAATGGCGTGCACGCTCTCAAAATTTTGTCTGTCTTGACTTTCAGTGAGATTTTTTCCTGTACATTATTAACAAGTACTAGCATGATTTCTCTTGCCATTTGGTGTGATTAAAGGGCTTGTGCAATTTTGTTGTCTTTGAAAATTTTACTGGAGCCTATTAACCCCAAATTGCACTTGCAGTCATATTACATCATTTGCAAATAGCACCCAACTAGTATCTGGTAGGCATGGGTCTGAATCCCATCGAAGCCTGAATTTTGTCAAGCATCTTTTCTGCAGTTTCTTAAATTGTAGCTTACTTGTGAAGATCCTTGTTTTGCTTTAACAAGACCTGATAAAATTATTAGAACAAAACAATAATTGAAATTTTAGGCCTGTAGTAACTAATATTACAGCTCAGTAATGAGGTCTGTCAAATTTCCTAGAAACCCAAAAATTATTGAGTTATGTCATAAATTTCTGTAAAGCCTATTCTGTATGTCCTCGTTCTTCAAAAACTTCTGACATGGTGGAAACAAATAATCTTTTTTTGCATTATTTCCCTCTCAGGTACAAATGGAAGTTGATGTTTGGTTTGTTCATGATTCGTTAAGAGGCGACGAGACAACAGAAATTAGACTCAAGTTTATAAAGAAGTTAGAAGATGCTCTCCCCGCTGGCGAGGACTAATACTACATTTATACCATGTATAAAATTCTGTATAGGAGATATTTTAAACGAAAAACTCAAACAACGATTGTCTGCTACTGAAATGTTATGCAAACCTACATTTATTAGTAGGCTTTGCGTGTTGTCACGGATGATGCAAAATTTCGAATAGGTAATTTTAATGACTTTCTTTGAACCAATGTCGAGTTGATCGTTGAAATATCGAGAAGTTTTTGGAAAACCGAAGGAACTGAAGTCGTCATTTACTTATGACTTGATTAGCTATTTTGGTGTTTAATTGTAAACTATGTTATCACTCAACATTCAATACATCAGAAAACATCTCATTTCTCCTTTAAAACACGTAAAAAATTCTTTGATGAAATAGATGAAGGAATACTTGGGTTATTTTAAATTGTTGTGGTTAAATATAAATGTTTTTTTAGAAATCAGTTTATTGTTGTCAGCAGACGAGGAAAAAAAAAAAACCACTCTAGAAACAACTCGTTTAGGCCTCTCAGGCGCGTTCTAGTAGTGAAGAATTTTCCACGACGTCACTATTGCGTGCTGTAATACATATGACATTAAATTTTAAATAGCTTTGCAGGATATTTTTCGTAACTGTGTTCTGACAAATTAGTTTTTCGTAACCACAGATTCCTTAGAAGTGAACTAGTATACGTAGTATTATAAATTATGGCATATACCCCTAATTGAAAAGGAGACAGCGAGTTTAATTAGACGTCCATCACAAAATATCGAACAGTAAACATCCTTCCTCCTTCTGACAGAAAAAAGATGAAAAACATGCAAAACGGATCTATTTTGTCTAAGACTTTTGAACCTTCTGGGCAAGTAGCTAAGAATGTTAAAAAAAAAAAAATTAAGAGACCACATGGAGTCTTTTGTAATTTTTGTCGGTAGTTGTCACAAACATCGTTTTTTTTTGTCAGGTGTTGCTAGGAAGTTTTCAAAATATTTCAAAAGATTTGGATAGACATTTCTGGAACAAAAGTGTTCGGGAAAATTTTAAATTATTTTCTAATCAATCATAGTACAGAGTCTAAATTAATTGTTTTCGAGATATGTAATAGGTAAATGCTTGTCCAATATATGTCTACTATGTTTTCAGTAGAATACACATTTTTTTCATGAAAAGCTGTTTATAGACGGAAATAGCCAGGGGAGCTGAAATTAAATCTAGATACTTTCGCATCTGTTCATGCCTAGAGACCAATCTTTGTCTTCGTTGTTTTGAACGCCTCTGCACGAAATGTTTTCTTCCAGTTGTGTTAGTGCTCTCTGCAACTGTTGCACAGCCCTTTTTCTTGTCAAGCGGATGTTTTCGTCTCGATTTGCTTCAATGCCATCCAATTCGATCAAAAGACGCGTAAGTTTTTCTTCAATAGCTAGGTACGCCTTACTCTTGCTACTTTCATCAAAAGCAAGTACTTCCTTTTCAAGCTTTTCTGCTTTCTTGAGAATACTTTGAATTATTAACAGTTTATTCTTGCTTTCATTTTCAACTGAAAATTCCAGTGGTAATGAGTCTTCACTTTGAGACTCATCGCCTTTGTCTGTGTATTCTTTAATGTATTCCTTAAATTGTTCAGTATTGGTCTTGGTGATTTCCTCTCTAACATCTCCACCGCCGTTCAAATAAGATTTTCCTAAAGCTTCTTGGCTCGTAGCCATATCGAAGTAGTCCTTTTTGTCAAGATTAACGGCGCAAGCGTTGTCAATGTCGAGTAAAGTGTAATTATCCTTCTTCATATCGACCTCTGCTTCCTTGGTAGTTTTTTCTTCATCTTGAACGCTTTCTGAGTCGCGGGCATCTTCTATTTTGCCATCTGCCTCAATCACTTTATTTTCTTTTAGAATCTCCTCTCCGTTTTCACCCCCACCTTTTACTTTCTCATCGACTTCAACCTGAATGGGAATACTGAAAGACGTCTTGGGTAGAGATATTTTACTAATCTCTGGCGCGGAGGGCGAAGTTTCTTGTAAACTTCTGGCACTATACGTATTTCTTCTTCCCAGTCTTACAGGAAGACTCGATCCGGACAAGTAATGATCTTCAAACACCTTCTGCAAATCTCCAACAAATGGATTTTCTCTGAAAAAATGTCTTCTTTGTTCTTTTCGTTCGGTGTGATTTTGTTGTTCACAAGGCTCATCTTCACTCGATTTTTGAACTCGCTGAAAATGTTCAGGCAAACTATATTTCCACAATTTGTATTGCTGATTTTTGATGTTTCCATTTTTCCTTTGTTTCGACGAATCATCGGTGTTTTGTGTGTTTTCGTGTGCTGTCTTTGAAGATCTTTCTTTAGAAGCCTCGCACGGGTTTGAAACAGTTTCCACGACCAATTTTAGTTTAGGTCTACTGGGCAAACTCGAGGAGCGAGAGAAAATGCGGGGTTTTCCCTGCTTGAACTCGGGGTGAACTGTTACCGGGATCTCTCTGCTCATAGTTAAGTCTCGACACGAGTAACTTAGTCATCTAACAAGACGTTGTAGCGATTGAAAAGACGTAAGGATTAGAGATGAGTCCCAGAAGATGAGGGATTTAAAGAATGGAAAACAAATGCTCGCGGTATTGATCATGTTGATTTACTACTTGAACTTGGTCACGCATACTCAAGTTCACGCTGGGTGCACGCGCGAACATCGTTCTCGTTTTTACCAGTAAAAATTTTGCAAGTATGAAAAAGTATCTGCATCAAATAAAACTGCTTTATGATTCTTAATACTCCAATTTAGGTACCGGTTTTCTCAGCTTAGAATTTCCGTGCTCGACAGAATCTAGAACATCGATACAAATGGACCTTTCTAGAACGTTCGATCGCTCAACATTGTCAAAATATTTGTGGCAATAACTGCAATTTTAAACGTCGTGTGGGTTGACAGAGACTGCTTTCGACATTATCAACAAAGCAAGACTAAGGTTTGATATTGTCAAAAGAAAACTTGATGATGTTACGTTTGCCCTCCGATATTCCTAACTTTTTTTTTACAACTCCCCAGACCTGCTGGTGAAAACCTGGTCATCTGATAGGCGGATTTCCTGTTTCGTGGCGCGAAGTCTGAACTTTTCGCGAATACCTGACTGAAACCTGATTCTTTCTTCCTCTCTTTGCAATTCACGCGGAGTTAAGAGCCACGAATATCACCCGATTATTGAACGAATATTACTCCTAAAATTCCGGTTTCTGCTCTTTCAACTTCGTATTGTAGCTCATTTCTTTTGTATCTTTAGTTTGTTTTGAAATGTGGCGTCTCTCTTTATTATTCAATCTACTTCCTTTCATCGATAGCGCCCTCTCCAATAGGTCGGTATGTATTACGCATAAATGCCGCCCTGCCGGCTCTTCGCGTTACCACCACTCCCCCTCCCCGCCCCCGGTCTCTTCTTGCGTATCTGTTCAGAAAAGGTGGGGCAAAATATTGTTCAATTGTAACAAATCCCACGTTTCCTGACTGAAAATTACATTTCCATATCAATTCAACGTTTCGAAATGTCAGGAAAATGCGGAAGATGAGAGCTCAAGGAAATGTCTATTGGAGAACGTGACGAAGGTTACTGCTAAAACCGTGATGAACCGCACTGGACTCCAGTCTTTTCGCGCGGTCATAATGGAGGTTGTCGGAACTTTCTAGCACGGCACGATGTTAACATCTTTGCCGTTAATTTTCATCGTCAACGTCACGATTTTATTATTATTTACCCTGGATAAAGGTCTGGACCCATCTGTGCAATAAAAAACTTATGTAACCGGGTCGAAAACAACTAGAAGTGAGTAGTTCCGCAGACGTCCACAAAACAATGGGGAAAGATTATTACAAGATCTTGGATATTCCGCGCAACGCAAGCGAAGACGAGATTAGGAAAGCTTACCGAAAGATGGCTTTGAAGTATCATCCAGACAAAAACAAAAGCACTGGAGCAGAAGACCAGTTCAAAGAAATAGCAGAAGCGTATGAAGTTCTTAGCGACCCTCAAAAAAGGGAGATATTTGATAAGTACGGTGAAGAAGGCTTGAAAGGAACTGGCAAACCTCAAGCGAGTACGACAGAGTTTAATTTTCAAATGCCGCCTGGATTTACAGCTTTTACTTTCCATGGAGACCCGATGTCCACGTTTTCAAGAGTCTTTGGACGAGACGATCCCTTTAGAGGTAGGTCTACATGCATTGAAATGTCGAGATAATATCTCAAGTTGAATATCGCTTTGAAAATTTTACATGCTAATTCAATATAACTGAAAAGTTTTGTTCGATGCAATACTATGCATGGTCGCCTTCGGTTTTATTGGACCTCGCTGCACCTGTTATATTTAGAGTTGTATGCTATTTTACACAAAGACGTTCATTAACACTACTCAATTTTTTTTTGTATAACTTTCTTCAAAATTGTTTCTCTATTTTATGCTCTATTTTTGCTAAGATGTAACGTCAATCTTCCAAATGATGAAGTGTTTTCTAAGATGATTTTGGGATGCCTTCCCCTTTCATGGTCGTTGAACTATAGAAATTAGCCGTAGTTGTTAATATATTTGTTCTTTTGTGCCAATTAAATTTATGGACTTGTGGCTGGGGAAGGAAAATAATACCATTAGAAATAGCCCATTGTTGTTAAACAGACTGAGATAAACTGCTACTGTCATCTAAGGGGGCAATCGCATGGAAAATTAAGGGAACTTTCTAGAGTTTTTTTTATAATTGTTGATTTAGGGAAGTATTCAGAGAAGTCAGTTTAAACATTATCCCTAGCTGAAAAGCTATTGAAATTTATTTTTCTTGGAAGAAATGTTGCTTTTTGGTCTAAATTTGACATCAGCTGGAAGAAACTAGAACATTTTAAGTCAGGAAAATATTCATCATTCTATACTGGAAAGTTTTTTTTCCTTTTAAAAAAAATCTCCCTTTGTGGTATAGAGTTGCAAAATAGAAAAAATCAGTGAAAAAACTAGAACATTCTGTTTTGTTTGCAAACTTAATGAAAGCAAACATTCAAACATTGTTGTCTGGGTTTATCTCATAAAAAAAAAAATAGGCCATATTTTTCTTGCTATGGCTCAAGAACTAAGGAAGAATTAACTCATCAACATTCTTATTTCTTTAGCATGGTATTAACAGGGTCAGTTTGGATATTTTTTGCACTTAAGTTTAAGAAACTTGTGCACAAAACCGACTGATGTGCTCAATTAAGTTCAGTTTCTTGAGAACACAATTTTCCTGGTCCTAGCTGCCATTGTCAGAAAATTTTCACTGTGGTGCAAAAAATGAGAACACCCCTTTCTAGCAATGCATAGGAATTTTCTGGAAAGTCTACTTTACAACAGTGATTGTTATAAATTATTCACACTAATTTAGGTCCATTCAATACAGAATTTAAGCTATTTGTTCCTTGTGTCTGTATGATTTTTCTAGAAGCTTTTTATTCCTATTTCTAACTTTAAAAAAAAACATATAGCTTAATTTATAGGGATTGAATGAACCATTTTTTCATTTGCTCTGTTTTGCATTTTCTGAAAAAGAGTAAGGGATAATTATTGAGTTGTGCAAATTGCTAATTTTTGTGTTCTGGCATTCTGAGTGTTAGTTTTGTGGCATGTTTTAAAGTTAGACTGAAGTGGTGTGCAGGTCTTTCCAGGTGGTCCTTTGATGGGGAAGTATGCTCCAGAAACCATATGATTATGATCTTTGTCAAGTGAAAGAAATTTGTAATGAAATGTAAAATTGTTTCCGTATGTGCTCTAATTTGACTTTGGACACAGCCATTTTAAAAGAGAGCAGCTGATTTGCCACACAATTTTCTAAATAGCATCATCTGTAGTTGAAGTAAAGCATATATAGGACAATTTTATGTTAAGTTAATTTTCTCTTCAGATTCTCAAAATGCACTCAGTGTGCCATCCACTAATAAATTCACCTATACTTCTAAATTGCTGCAATGAAATGTAAATTTTGGAGCATACTTTTCCTTTAAATTGGAAGCCTTCAAACAGAGACTTTTGTTCCACCTTGATTGCAAGCACCTTGCTAGCCATCCAGTTCTAATTTGAAATTTCTTTCCCAGTCAAGGATATACAGATTATTTGTTGTAGAAACTGGTACTTTTCCTAAGTGAGATGCTTTTTCATGTGTTTTCTAGGTTTTCCAAATGATGGGCCTTCTAAAGTTATTCAAACACCATTATTTATTCTTCTGATGATCAAACATAATGTTTTTAAGTCTTTTGAGTTTTGTTTATGGATATATAACTAATGGTGCACTCTCTACTAGGAATGTTCGATCAAGGTTTTGGCATGCAAGGTGGGGCATTTGGAGGAGGTGACTTTTCAGATATGGGAGGTTTCCATTCCAGCTTTCGTCATCAGAGTTACCCTGGCTTCAGTCGTCAGAGATCATCATCCTTTGAAGATATGCATTCATTTGCTCGCAAAAAGGCCCAAGATCCTCCCATAGAGAAATACCTCATGGTGACTCTAGAGGAGTTGTTAACAGGAACTACCAAAAAACTGAAGATCATTAAAAAAGTTTTGAATCAAGACCGAGTGACAACTCACCCTGAAGAAAAGATTCTCACCATTGAAGTGAAAAAGGGCTGGAAGGAAGGAACAAAAATTACTTTCCCAGAAGAAGGGGACCAAAAACCACACACTGTTCCTGCTGACATCGTTTTCACAATCAAGGACAAGCCCCATGTTAATTTCAAACGAGATCAAGATAATAACATTTTGTACACTGCTCCCTTATCTCTCAGAGATGCCTTAACTGGTCATACAACAGCTTCAATGGTACCAGTTCCAACACTGGATGGACGGACTGTCAATATTCCATTAAACAGTATCATTAAACCTGGGGCAAAACGCCGAATTAAAGGTGAAGGTTTGCCACTACCCAAGAGGCTGAATCAGCGAGCTGACATGATGGTGGAATTTGAAGTTGTGTTTCCAACACAACTTTCTACATCAAACATTGATTTATTAAAGGATGCTTTACCTGAGTGAGACAAGAAAAATTATTAATAAGTGATTATTTATTTATTTTTCCAATTTCACCACAAGTGGTTGAATGACATGAAAGTACTCTTTCATGGGAACTGTTTCCCCTTGTTCTTTTCATAAGAATCAGGAGTGTTCTTAACTATTTTATTCAATGTTTTTTTCCAGTTGGGAAGAATGACAAAAAGGGAAAATGAGTGTTAAATTAAGTTTCTAAGTGTGACAAAAAACTTTTCAAGTGTGAATTTATTTGTGTCAAATTTCACTGTGACTGGGTAGATGACTTGTTCGTTCATGATAAATGTTGTTAATGTTTGGATCACTAGAATAGCAGTGGTGGGTAATTATTTTAGTCACCCCTTAGTTTTATATTGTCACCTTGTGGTGAGGCAGTAAGGACTAGGGTGATCATCATCAAGTTGTTCTGATTTTTCAGAGACTGTACTTTATATTATGATCATTGCTTCCAAATTTCTATGTCTTGCATACACTTTGCTTTATCACTTTGCTTAGTGAGAGTGTGGAAAATTGGCCGGTGAAAATTTGAAGACCAAGTAATTAGCGTGCTAATTGGGTGAAAATGATAATGTTAAAATTAATTTTTCAGCTATCAGAATGAATGATTTTTGCCCTCGTCATAAATTCATAGATGATGTTGTTGACACACGCCAAAAGAACAAAAAACAGAAGCAGGCTGTTGGTATTGGTGTGCAGTTTGTAAATAGATACCAATATGTTTGGTTGGAACTGTGGATTGATAGTAAATTATGTTTTGTTGTTAACCTACAAGAGTTAATGTAAAGCAAGTCAGGCAGAGTCCTTATGGTAGGGAATCCAAAATTTAAGTAAAAATTAATATAATTGAGTGTTAGCTCTATGGGTATACACGACAAAATGTTTTATCTTTTTCCACTTGTATCAGAAATGAGTACTGAATGTATATTTTCTTAACTTATTAGGAAAATAAAACATGCACAATTGAAATCATTTTGTAATAATTATTATCTTGGAGTATGACCATATGAAAGGACCTTCAATCACCCATGACCCATTCTGCAGTAAGGCTCTTATGAGAAAGGGATGGAGATGCTGAATTACAAATTTGAAATGAGGTTACCTGAAAAAGAACCATTCCAGGCATGGCACGAGCTTCATTTCACTGATAAAAAGTAACCTCTTTTTGATATAAAAGAGCCACCATGATAACGGTTTTGTCCACAAATCTACAAATTTTCCCTTGTCCTTGTGACCAGGACTCTAAGATATGTTCCCAGCTAGGATTCCTGGCTATTCATCTCTACACCATGACACCAGAACCTGTATTTTACATGTGAGAAGAGGGAACCCTGCCCTTTGGTATGGAATCAGCCTTCACTAGTTGATCAACAGTTCTTCATGACAGGATGGAGTTTTGACCTTTCCACTCCCAGGGGTAACCCAAGTGTAATGTGCTGCAACTGATATATAAGTCAGCTGCAGTCATAGATTAAATTCTAGAGAGAAGGCCACCATTCTATTAATTTTAATATTTTTTATTTGTAATAAATATTAATATACATTTTCCATGGATGATATAACATGAAAAGGAAAGAGAATGTTTTGTACATGTTTTCTTAAGCATCTAACAACGTTCAATATTATTAATGACTAACTATCAGAAAGTTTAAATTAAGGAAGTTTTTGTTTACATTAAAAACAAACAAACAAAAAAGATGTTGATAAAGTAGGAGAGTACTACCAACCACTTTTACTGTCACACCTCCAAAAAAACTGTTTTCATTGATGAGACTGATTTTACAGAACATGAACATTTAACCATCTAGCATAGTAGGGTTTTTTGAAAGTTATGCCTTAAAAGTTTCCTTCATGGTGTAAATTGATGATAAGATGCTTGAAGAGAACTGTTAGGAGGTGTATGTAAATGAGAGGATTGTGACTTAGCTCCAAGTTAAATTTTCCTGATAAAAACATCAAACTTCTTCAAGACCTACCACTTGTTACAATATAATTAATTTTTGACAATGTCCTCTACAACAAAAACTCTATGTACATCAAGTCTGTGATGGCACATAAGACATGCTGTGACAGCATACTGACCTTAAAACCATAACAAAGGTAACAAAGTTCATCCATTTTGACGATAATATTCACATTATAAAAGCTGGAACTTGAACTTGAGCACCACATCATCTTTCCTGCACAAATTAACTTGTTAGAGGACTTTAGGCCTGGGTCATAGGTGGCTGCCCAATTCTGTTTACTTCATAAGGGAGTCCCAAAAACTGGTCTGCAATTCTGCCAGCCTCTCTCAAGCCACTCAAAAGAGCTCCATGTACTGTGGCAGGATAATTCCTTATTGTATGCTCCCCTGCAAAGAACACTCTGGGAGGATTGGGTGGGGCAGGATTACCTGGAGGCATCCCTGATACTGGTGGAGGTGCCACTGGAGAAGCCATGAGATCATAGTCATTTCCTGAAGAACCAGCAGCAACAAAGGAGTAAGAGCCTCGTGACCACTCATCTGACTTCCACCTTGTTACAACTGTCTCTTTAGGCTGAAAGAAAAAGATTCAATCATGAAGTACCATAGGCAGTGGTGGGGACTCAGCTGCTTTGCTTTCTAGTTGACATTGTCCTTAACACATAAAATTAGCCTGTGAGCAGGTCCTCATCAATGGAACTTCAGCAACTGCATTTCTTTCCTCTCAAATAAGTTTGAGGCCTTTAGTAAGACTAGCTGGCAGAAACTTTCAAGTTTACCTATAATTTGTAAATGTGGGGACCCAGCTAACAAGATTCTTTGCTTTCTAACATTCTATTTTGCTACCATTTGGCAAACTCAAAACCTGGTTTCACACAATAACAATGAAAAGTTCAGGCTTAAGTGTTTTTTAAATGAAAATGGATGTCTGTATGATGAGCATAGTCCCATAACTAAATATTGTAAACAAAAACAAACAAAAGCTAGCTTTTAAAATATATGGATTTTGCCAAGGCTGAAAGTGAAGCTTCAGTTGGTTAACCCATGTAGACAGGTGGCAAACATAGAACACATCATCAAGTAAGAATTGTTGGCAGAACATAGTGCTAAATTCTCAGGAGAAGCCAATAAAGAAATGTATGGTCTGCTGTTGGGAGGAATAACATTCCAGATCTCAGCTGTGAGAAGGTTAATTTTCACCAGCCTTTGTATTTGAAATTTATTTCAGAGCAGGGGAGTTTAACGGGAAAAAGTAAGTAACAAACCTGAGGAACAGCACTGCTCCCAAATATTCCTTTTAAGACTGCAATAGCACTTCCCACAATAATTTCATCAGACACATTTTCCAGCTTATTGGCAGCTTCACCAGCCACTAGAGCAATAAGCACTGGTGACTTGTACAGATTCCAAAACAGGAAAAGCTCACCACGGTTTGCCGTTGTACTTCCAACGTGACCAAACAGGTTGGTGTTTGGATCCCAGAACACTCGATCAAAGCAAAGAACCACCTTATACAAATAAAACACAGCTGTTGAATTAAATTCTTATGAAGAGTTCAATATGAACTGCATAAATGGGAGACATGAAGCTCACTAATAAGTTCTCTCCTTCTAACATGGTAAAGTATCTGACCTACAAATTGAAGGATTTAAGGGTCACATATCTCCTATGTCCCAAACTCATAAAATACATCAACAACCATTGGTCAAAGCAATATACAAATAAAAAGCTATACAAGAGGAAATTATGGATCTAAAAGTTTTTTCAAAAGTTGGCTATATGGTAGGTGTGAAAATATCTTGAAACTTGTAATAGTTTTTCCTCCAAGTAACAGTGGAGGAAATCCAAAGTAAGTTAGAATTTGTGTGAAACCAAGATAAGCATCTCAAATATAATTTTACTAATATAAATTTAAACATTGTACTGCTGGATCTGTGTATGATATTAAGTTTTTTTCCCACCTTGTTTAAATTTCCAAAGCCCATTCTGTGTATAGCAGCAGTCTTCCACTCTGGGAGGGGAGGGTGAAACTGCACACCTGATGGATGGCTTTTGAGTACTCCAAGTGGAAGCGTTATCAACACAGCATCTCCCTTAAATGTCTGTGTTGTAGTGATTGATGACTTGCTTGTGCTCTGGGTGACAATTTCTACACCTAAAACACAGTTGACAGAAATAGGTGGTATATGGATTGGAAAATAACCAACAGACATGTTACTACCACACTGGCATAATGCTATGCTAGTTACAGACCTTTTCAGTGTCTTTGAGTTGTGGGAGCTAGAACAGGAAACAGGAAATGAAGAGAGAAAATAGACAGGAACTGGAAAAGGAATTGAATCAAGGAGTACGATGCCACATGGACTAGAAACAGGAACAGGAATGAAACAATGGAAACCAAAACAAGAAACAGGAAATAGAGACGTCAACAGGAAAGACTACATAAAAAAGAAATAATAAAGAAAAAAGGAAATGGAAAGGGACACAGGAAAAAGAAATAGAGAGATCAACAGCATATAGGAAACACTAAAAGCAACAGGAAACAGGAATTTAAAATTAATCAACGATGGTGTAAGGTTTCTAATCTTGGATGGCATACTACCCACAAAGACATTAACACAAAACAACACTACTCACCTGACTTTTGAGTTTTTCAAACCAAATTTGTGTTTGGATTTTCAAGTAGGATTTTCTTAAACACAATGGGCCTATGAGCTTTTTTGGAAGTGTTATTGAAACTAAAATCTATATACATGTATATCATCCATTAAGTTATCCACTGAGCAAGCAATGGCACATACCAGTTCTGTTATAGCGCACATGTCTCACTGCAGTGTTGAGTCTGATATCAAGTCCTTCAGCCAAAGCAGCAGGAAGACAAGAGTAACCATTACGAACAGTCATGTGACTGCCACTGAACTCAAAATCATCATCTTGGTCCCAGTGTTTAAGTGACAGTGATGTCAAGGGCGTGGCATTTGCAAACTCTAGATTAGCAAAATGCCAGTCTAGGATCTGTCGGTCTCTTGATGATAAGTAAACATCACTGTGAAATGACCATCAAAACAGATTTAACACTTCTAAATGACACACTGGGGGAGCTAAATCAAACTTGCATGCTAAACTATTTCATTGCAAATTCCAATTGATTACAAGGAAATTGCAAAACAAGAATACCACTTGTGTATTCATGTAAGCCTTTACACCAGATTTAACCCAAACTCATTTGAACAAAGCTGTTTTCTAAAATTAAATAATTTACCTTGGTGGGTTATCTTCAAGTTCTTCAAGTCTCTCCTCAATACGAAGCTGCTCCTCTGCCATTTCATCATATTCCTTTAATTGGATTTATCAAAAAAACAAAATCATGAGTGTTTTTTTATCTTTGCAAAAACAGCCATGGAACTTTTTATCCTTCAAACCCACCATAATGTACTTACCCTGCAAAGGGCATTCAGGTCTCTTAGCTTGCTTTTCACCAAAAACTCTGATGTGACATCCCTGTTAAGAAATTCAATAATCAGAATTATAACCTTGACACTTGAAGAATATTCAGAAAAAGCAAAACACAAACAAAGAAAACAAAAAGATCCTTGCTAAAATCAAATGCATTTATAAATTGCACTTACAAAAATACTGGAAATTAAGATGAGTATGCAATTGAATGTAGCTCACACACTAACATTCTTGTGATCAGAAAATGTGTTTCTATCTTTTATGGGGCAAGAGCTGTGCCATGCCAGAGATTTAAAGAGCAATTGTTGTTGGAAATTGTCTGTCATGAAATTCAAAATTAACCTTAATCACTAGGATGTGAATTGCAATTCTCCCTCCTCATTACTATAGAGCAATTAAAAAAGTTCAGTGTATGATTAAGCCTCAAAATGGTAATTTATTTATCTCTTCTTATGACCTGTCTGCTGGATAAAGTGCAATTACCATTCAGAGAGCAAGTTACCTGTTTGACACTTTTGGCAGTACAAGAATGAAAAATTTTGACATTGTCCTATACCTTGGTTCTTTGACCTTGAGGGCCTCTTGGTATTCCTTATGAGTTTGCTTGACTTTCTCCTTAATCTGCACCATCTGATAATAAAAAGCAAAACAATACTTCATCAATCACAGGTCAGAGAGGTACACTAAATACAGAAAGACTCAACCACAGAAAACCCAGAGTATGTAACATGGTGATCCCCAAGTAAAACTAATTTACCTGGGCTAAGTTAGCCTTCAGTTGCTCTTGAATATTGAGAATCTTTTTTGCATGTTCGATCTGCTGCTCCTTAACATGCCTCTCTTGCATCCTGAAATCAAATCAGTACATACATTTGAACTCAATATACCAAATTTAGATGAATAAACAGGTTTGCTCATATTTGGAGGAATTCTCTTAAAATGGTACAAATGATAGGGTTACTTGCTGTAAACAAAATGAATCAATCATACTACACGAAAGATTTAATTATTTTAACTAATTTTAGCCGTGCCAATCAATGCATAACACCAAAATCAGCCAAGATAACAAAGAATTAGCTATAAACTGGACTAGTCAGTTTATAACCATATAAATTCATTGGTAACTAACTTGATCACGAGTTCCAGGGCATGGCCCAAAGACACAGGTTTGCTGTTCATGTAGTTAAAGTCAATTTGATGTGACAAATATGAGGTGGCTTCCAGCAACCTGTTGAACTCCCTTTCCACCATCTCATCTTTCTCTTTAGGTACCTGCAGAAAAATGCAATTAATGGGGGAAAACACTAGTGATAAAGTCACAATTGCTTCTTGTTTCGCATCTGATTGCTTGAGAAGGAGGTGTGTTTTCTGTACCAATAACAGAACAAAGTAAAGCCAAACCAGAGCAATCCCAAATTCCTTTCAACACTTAGTTGAAAGTTACTCTAAATCATGTGACACAAGAAAACATATGATTGTATAAATTAATGACAAAACTTGTATTTACACATGAAAATGATACACACAAATGCTTAAGAATGGAATTCACTGAATGGATGTATTTCTATTGCCAGCAATTTATAAGCTATGTTTTTTTAAGCTCACCTTTACCAAGAAGGCTTATTTGCAAAAAGAGGAAAGAGTTTTGAGAGTTGCTAATTTACATTTATTAGGAGTGGTTTTATGGTTTATAAGCTGAGAGAAGAGAGCAGGAAAAACAAAAGAAGCTGAGCGCATTTAAAAAAAAAATGTTTAGCAATAGGTGTTGGTGACTGGGTAAGAATGAACGCAATTGACAAGTGCATGAAGGTACATGTACAATGAATGGCATATTGACTTCATTCTGGTGAAAAAGAGGAAAGCCTACCCTCACAGCAGCAAGCCGGCTGTTGGCCTTCTTTTCAAGTGGGCCCTTCAGGAAAAAATCAAATGTTAACTTTGGTTCATTTAAAACAAGGTGTATGTTGTCATTCCAGGTTTAGTTTAATTTAGCATTTCTTGACTGTTATGTTAAATTTATTTTACCTTTTTTTTTAAATTTTTACCCTATTTTTAGTGACCAGACATTCTATAACATCATTATATTGCTGATTACAATAAATTCATACATGTAACTTATAATCCGTTGTACATGTACCATTGGCACTTGCCAGAACTGTTAGCAACTTTCTAATGTTTTGATTAACACAATTTTGTGTCTGCTTAAACAGGTGATTTTGACTTTTCTCAAATAAAAAATAAGCAAAAAAGTCAGGGTGTAAATTCAAATAGGGTAATTTAGAATAAAAACCAGCTTTTCAGTTCTTTTAAAACATCAGTGTTACAATGTAGACTGATTCAGTCTACTCTTTTTCCCAATTACTTTTAGTGGACAATGAAGAAGAAGAAAACATGTCTGAAAAACCATAACCTTGAACTGAACAAACTGTACAAAACTTTACAGGCGCATACACGTCAGGTTACTCAAACAGCAAGTTAAGAAGTTTTAAGTTTAAACTTTCCAAACCTAACCACACCAAACTATAATAGTTATAATAATAAATTGTTATAATTTAAATATTTAGGGAAAAATTTAAGTTTGAAATAAACTGCTAGGTAAAAGTTCATCACCCTAATAAACAGTAATTACTGGAGCCAATATTTCATAATAGCAAGACAATAAAACCTCATCTTTTTGGAAGGCAAGAAGTAAACTTTGTAAAGGGAAGTGAATTTTGTACATTATTTACAATCAGCAATTCCTCTTAAACAAAATGTCAAACCAGTTTTCAGGCTGAGGAAAACTATTGTTGATGACAAATTACATTCAAACTGTAATTCTTCCAAACTCTTTTTTCAGCCTAAAATGATTGCTAACCATCCAACACATCGAAAAAGGTATTTTAAATTGGCTCTTTTATTGAACACAGGTGGTAAATGATCAAGGTCCAATTCTCAGAAATTGATTTTTGGTTATGAAAATCCTAAATACATTTGACACTAAAGATGCTAACCTTTGATGACAACAGCATCATTTTTGACCACCAGTGAAATACTAGCTTGTGCTGAAAAGTCATTAATTTCATAAGTTTCAAAACAAGACACAGTTCATACCGACTTTCCATGAGTTTCATACAATGGACACTTTTGTCTAATCTTATGAAGATCCATATTGATTTGATTTGCCAGAACTGTCAAAGGATTTCCCCCTGCAATAAAAGAATGACTCCCTCAGCAAGTTTTCCTTTGTTGGTTATCATTTTTGACATACCCTTATCAACAGGCAAGCCAAATAAAGTAAATCCTTTCTTCTGATTGGCTAGCCAAGAGGAATATTCGTTAATTTTTTAAATAAATATATTTTTTCCTTTAATGACCAGCAGGGTCATTCAAAACCTAAAGCCCTGCAAGCCATGAGCTTAAAGGAGAAAGGAAGAAAGAGCTACAGTCACAATTATGATAAAATGTTTATTGAATGAGTGAGGTCAAGCTGGACAGGACGTGTCTGGCTTGCTGAGCTTGGTCAGTTTTTCTTGACCTTGAGCCAATAGTATTTTTCTGTCTGGCCCTTCCTCCCAGACAATAAGTACAAAACCTCAATGACTGTGAACAATAAACTTTGTGCTAAGATAGCCATGTAGTTTCTGGTCTCAGGTCACAGATACAAGATGTTGCATGTAAGTGTAGATTTTATGAAGACAAATTAAAACATTTTAACACTAACAAGTAAATAATACCAACCTAACCCAGTGAGTACCATGGCTCCAAGATCTGCAATGTACTGTCCTTTACGGAATGTTGCTACCCTTCCTCCCACACGTTCCTAGCAAGCAATACCAGATTTTAAGTAATAATTATTGATAATACCACAACAAATATTCAACTATCAACAAATTACCCATTAAAATAATTCTTGAGATATTTTAAATTTCAACCAACTGAGTGTTTGAGAGTAATGCTACCTTACCCTCGCTTCCACAATAGTGACATCAATTCCAAAAGACTGTAACTGCCGTGCAGCTGCGAGACCAGAGATTCCTGAACCAACAACTATCACTTTGGGTGACTTTTTTACTAAAAAGGGAACCATACATTCACTTAACACTTATAAACTATATTCAACTCATGTCAGAAGTATTCAAATACGATAGGTATAAAAATTAAAAGTAACAGCCAAATTTTTCCTCCCATAAAGAAGAGTATAATTCCTGAAAACCACACCACTATGACTGGCTTCGGATTCAAACCCAAACCCTGAATAAAATTATTAGTTTTTCAGGGTTCTTCAAGGAATTTTTTTTATGTTGATGTAACACAGGTAAAATCACAGATCTTGGACATAAGGTTATAGCTAGCACCCTGAATTTATCATGGTCCACACTTTTATATATATAAAAAAAAGATTGACTCCCAACTGTTTGGATATACCTGAATGCACCCAGCTTGTTAGAAAGTGTCTATTCATGGTTATTTTGTATTAAAGTTCTTAGCTTATAGATGCAAAGCACAATGAAATCTCCACAGAAACATGTCTGTGCAGAAAGTATTGTTCTTCTGATCTGGTCTATAAAAAATTATTTGTGTGTCACATAAATGGTATGGTCTACATATTTCTCAAATATAACAACTTTGATTATGGATAATGAAGAAGTCCAGGATGAATGCTTAATCAAGATCACTAACCTCACATGTCATTCAAGGATTACACACACTGTGTAGCATATACATGTAGGATCAATATATACTGACATTTTACCCTTTATTATAAGTTCTACTTACATGCAGCTGGCATCTTAAGAACCTTGTATATTCCAAAGTTTATCAAGCCATATCGTGAAAGGAAGGCATGTACTCTTGCTGCAAGTTTGGGATCACCTACAGGGAAAGCAAACAAAAATTATCAATTTTCATAGCCAGACATAAACCTATTTAGGTTCTACGTGCATTTCATTTTACACAAGTAGCAATGAAAAATTGTAAACCTTGTGAAATGTCATTGAGGAAATATGTACACAAGCTATCTCTGAGTTACCAGTAACAGGTTTAAATCTGCACAATGATTCCAAATTCAGGAGTTGCTTTCAGGTTTGTGTGATCTTTGTGGAATGCCACAAAGATATTTTAACTGAATAGTTTGTGATCTTGTGTGTAATCTGAAAAAGCAACATGCCACCTTTGATAACTTGGCCATTTACTATAATAATTTCTTATTTGCTTTAAACTTTCAGACAGATTGAAAGCTATCATAAAAATGTAAAAAAAAAGACATTAAGAGAATGTACAAGGGGAAGAACTTACTATTTTGAGGGTCCATTTGTGACATTGCATGCTCCAATGTCATCTGTTGTCGTGGATTTTCAACCCATAGTTGTAGCTTACATTGGTAAAAAAAAAACAACAACAACTTCATCAAACTTTAAGCAGAAGAATTACTATGCACTATGTCTGATAGTGACTGAGGGGTAATATCTATAGGTGTCATATTTTAAAATTTTCCTTGATTAACATGTTTTGCACCAGTTTATTTTTCACTTCCTAACTTTTTTATCATGATAATTAATCAACACCAGACAAAGAAAAATCAAAATCAAAATCAAACTGATCTGCAAAATCTCATCAAGACAATTTTGAACCACAAAATCCATAGATAAATTACAATAATTTTCAAAAGAAGTAAAATCCATCAATTAAAATAGGATAAAAATTTAATTGATTTCGCATACCATTCTATTCCTGATGTATAAAAACTGTTTCTGAACAGGGGGAGGGCCCTGAGAGACATCTGGGAAACACGATGCCTCTTGTGATGTCATCTTATCAAAAGGCAATCTACTTTGGAAAGCTGCACCCTCAAGTCCTGTAAGTGTAAATGTTGTTAGTTGAAAGGGACTCCCAGTTAAAATAATTCCATACAGGGAATGTCCATTTGTTTTATCTACATTTAGGAATTTCAATTATCTTCCTGAGACCAAAGGAATTAAAACTTCAAATGTCTTAAAATTATTTTGACCTGAATTCACTTGAAACTATAACATATTATGCTGAAATTTAAAATGAATTTCAGTTAAAAGCAATTCTTAATTGATGTTAGTTGTGCCACTATGTTGCCTCAATGGGAGCTCTTCAGTTGAAAGGGCTTTGAATAATAACAACTAATGACAAAAGCCAGAAAGTGGATTTGACAAAGCCACAAAATTACAAACATATGGTTAGTGGCTGAGGGTTCCTGCAAGGAAAAATGTCATGGAATACTATGAATCTTTCAAGCATTTGAATGAACAGTTTCGAGGAATATAAGAAAACAAGACAGATATGAGGCACAAGCAAAAATAGAGAAATACTGAGGGTTGCACTATAATGTTTCAACTCCCTTAACAAAACACTGAGTGCACAATTTATCATGTTAACTAGCTCCATGATGCATGTGGATCATGTCAAATTCAACATGGCCATAAAACATGACTCAGACATGTGATGAATGGAATGATCTCTCTAAAACTGCATCAACATGCTTGTTAACTGCAGCATAAATCACACAATTTGAGCTTTACTTCTCCTTCATTGAACTCCAACAAGATTTAAGCATAAACCTAGCACAGTATACTTGAAAATAATGATATTGACTTGACTATTTCTTAAGTTTGGACGACTAATACAATAGCTCTAGCTGCTATAAAACAAAGAGAACTAGCCTTCAGGAACATCTTCTTCATCATCCTCCTCTTCTACTTCACGTGGTTCTTCAGCCTCCATAGCTGGAGGGACTGGTGATGCTCTTGTGGTGGTTCTGATGATTTCATCATCCGACATTTCCTCGTCCGTCAAGTTAGCTAATTTTACATCTACTTCTGTGTATTCCACCTGAAGTAAACAAAATCCATTGCTCAATTAAATCAATATTTTTCTAACACAATCACCAACAACAGTAGCACAAAAGAAGGACTTTATTTCTTACATAGTTCAAACATTTGATATCAACTTGGCAACCCAAAAACCAAAAAGACTTTGAGATCTTCTCTCACATGGAAAAGGTATACAATTCATACAAACTCAAAACATAAACAAATTTTCATGAGACATGCCAACTTAAGTCAAAAAAAGTCAATGTCAATGTCAATGCAGCACTGACTCAATAAATGGATAGAAATTCAGAAAGATTCCATTTTGAAATCACCGGTGATCCTTATAATCTGATTGGCTCTCAAAAGTTTGATTTAATATCATCATTTTATTTTTTTTGCATTAAACCGCATATTTTTCCTAACCAAAGAGAAAGCTTTTTAATGACTAAAATGCAACAATCAATCAGAATTTAAGGCTTGTTTAAAGTAACAAATCAGTTTGTAGGAGATGGATGTAATAAAGTGGTAATTAAACTGAATCAAAAGCCATTTTGGTCTGAAATCATACTTGTCCCACCAAACTGCACTCCACTCAGTTCAATTACCATTAATTGTTGTAAGTCACCTTCAAAGCAGACATGACCTTCACACTGGAGCTAAGTAGCATTATGAAACAAGAGGTTGCTTTCTAACTACTGAGAACTGTGATCACAATAATCACTATCAATGCTCAATAAAATTACTTGATCTAAAATCTATAACATTTAATTCTTTATCACTGAATGATTCAAACAAAAAAGGGACAAACTCCAATAAACACAAATATGTAGAGCAACCATAGAAGTAGAACTGGATCTAAAAAAGTGGTGGGTCCCCAGGTTTGGTATAATTCGAGTAAAGTTGAAGCAAGCATGATTGGTGTCAAACAGAGTTCATTGAACCCCTTGGCTTTAGCCAGCAAGGACAAAAGGATTTCTTGGCATCACAGTCAAGAGTGTCCACTCAGGCAATAGAACACAAAATTACGTAATAAGGCATCTTGCCTGGCCTCACTGATGGCTTAAATGCATACAAAAAAAAAAAATTCACAATTCCCATCATCAACTGCAATATTTCAACTCTCAGGTGATGTAAATAAAACAATTATTTTTAATTTAGACAAGGAAACTGGCACATAAATTTAACTAAATTTATGCAGCAAAAAATCTTAGAAAAGGAAGCCTTTAGGGATGTGATATTTACGTTCAAATTTTGTGTAGCTGTTTCATAAATGCAAGATGGTTTGCAAAACAAAGGCATGGAAAAAGCTACCAGGCGCTGAATAAATGATCAGGAAAATATATTTTGTATCTAGCAAATTTTTCTTTACACTTTATGGTTACTCTCCTCTCCTCAGTAGAGTATCTTTTCAATACGACTGTGTTGACTACATGCCAGTATGAAAAATAATGCTTAAATTTAAGCGCTAGACAGAAATAATCAGCGCGAAAATTCATCAAAATTAACAGCTGAACACATGGAGAACGCGTGTTAGCTCATAAATACATTCACCGATTGCTTCGCTGTCTGAAGAAGAACACAAAGTGTTTCCGTTCTCTCGATCATTTTTATCTTTCTTATTTCACCCCCCCCAAAAAAATTAACCACAATCGGGGAATACAGTCAATTTTAGACATAAAACCATGAATCTTCTTTAAATCGAGTTCAGAGAGCGTACGGAAGGAGTTCTGTTGTGTAACATTGGACAATTCGCTTACCTCCATTGTCAGAAAACGACAAATTACGCGCGGCGATTTCGGACAGAAATGGTTCGAATCCCTATCAGTTTCGTGTAATAAAAGGCACACGATTTATCTGAAATTTTGACAGGAATTTCCAAGCAAAAACGATGTTTGGGTCGTGGCTAAGAACGAGCAAAAAATCATCAGTCATTCCCCAATCTTCCCGCGGACAAAGGCTCCCGAGTGACCACTCCACTATAAAATATGTAAACAATCCAAACGCGCAAAGCCGAAAAAAAAATGAGTGATTTATTCGATATTCCGGGAAAAAAAAGCAGCGATAGCCCTTTAATCAACTTAACGAGACGAAAGCTTGAACACTGGCTGAACATAACGAAGGAATTGTACATTTGCCGAGGAAATCTTCAAACGACTCCAACCCGTTGCGTGTTAGTGATTACAAAGTTTCATTGTTGACAATGTGACGTAGGGCTTCCCATTTCTGGTTTCAAAATCTTGTCGAAAATCTCTCATTTACTCTCATCCGAGCCGGAGCGAAGGAATTCAACAGTTTCTCCAACTTTTTCCCCTTTTCAGAATTCAGGAAATGGAAGCTAACACTTACGAGGAACTATCAAATATATTCTCTGAAACAAAGCCCATGTGACTCTGAACCACGAACCAGTCAGCTTTCATTGCTTCAATGACAGTTCGTTTAGTATTGCATAAATTTAGTGTCCCCGGATCGGAGGTCACGGTAGATTATACCGGAGATATTCGATTCTTAAGACTCCAAATGTGTCTTTCGTTCCTTGGAAAGACTCCATCTGTAACCGTAAGAAAAGGCTAAAGCTGAAACACAAAACCGTATTGTTGACAATAAATTGAAGAATGTTGCATAATATATCATGAATGACAAATTTAGATAATGAAGACAAACTGTGAACATACTTTAGGCCGCTTTCGCTGACTTGTCCTTCTGGCAATTTCACTTTCTAAATCGAACATTTCAGCATCGGTTCTTTGGCTCGGACTACCTCCATTCTGCCGTTTTTCTTCGAGACTGTTAGAGCCTGACTGACTTGCATTCACACCCTGACCTGGCATATTTGGTTTAGGTGCTATGAAAGGAAGGCCGACTGGAGGCTTAGGAAGAATTGGAGGTGGATATGAACCCGACATTATCAAATTCTGGGAGCTACTTGACCTATCTGGCCACTTTTGGACGAGCCTAGTTCAACTTCTAAGTTTGGAAATAAATTGTGGAAATTGGGTGAAAATTCAGCGTGATAATCTGGCTGAGAGGAATGACAAAGGGCCAGGTGGAATAACAACGTGAATTATGGCACGTGATTAAAAACCGCCAATCATTGCACGACTACGGCGCATGCGTCTTACCAAATGTAACAATTTCCATAGTAACGGATTATTGACAGAATCAATACAATGACTGTTAGATTTCCTTCCTTATATCTTATCAGCCATTTCCATTTTAGAGGCTTAATTGTATTCCACATTCGATCTTAAAACGTGGATGTGGTAAAACGATCATTAATCGATTGTTTTCGACTGAATCGATTGTGTTTTTTGCTATATACAATTTCTTCGAGAAGATTAGTACGTCATTGGCACGAGCTTAGCAACTGTCACTAAAACCCTTGACAACCAACCATTTCGATTTCATTTTCCTCAAGGTGGATCTGCCGATGTATTTTTGTAAACTTGGTTAAAAATAAAAGGTCCAATCGAAAACACACACCAATGTGCACAAACTGGAGGCGGTGCAAAGTCAGATTAAACTTTCAATGTCGATAAACAGCGCTGTGCGCCAGATGTTCTCGCCGACGCTATTGACATTTATAAGCACAAGTTCTGACCATTTCCTGTTCTCTTCTCGATATGACTGCCTTCGAAATTATCGATTACAAAAGATTCTCCTTGTTTAAATATAAAGGAAATCTTAAATATTAACGAGAAACAAACCACATGCAATATTTATGTGCATACACAGGACGCCATAATATCGACGTTTGATTGGTGCAAATTTCACTTCCCCGCGAGAGGTCAGTTGTGTCAGGGAAATACCTGTTCATTGCTCGTGCTGATATGAATTTATCACGAATGTTGACCTCTATTTACCATCTTCGACCGGCTCTCCGATTGAGCAGAAGGAAAAAGCAAATTAAAATTAGTTTAATCAACTTGAAAAACGAATTATCGGCCGAATTTTAGTAAGCCTCCTTCCGCTGTCAATCAATCAATTGCCTCCAGCAGTTTCTCCTTGGGATTTACGATGTTCCGTCTGAACATTGAGTCTAACTTGGAACAAGACTGAACATGTATTCTGGAACGTTCTGATATTTTCAAATTTCATACGTCCAACAGAGCTTTAGGGAGGAGAATTATTGTTGGCTGTAACCAACAGACCATGAAAATTATGCCATCGCGTGTGTTACTCTGACAATACATTTATTTATTGTATACAAGTTCAATTAAATCTCTGTCACCATGATCTTTCAAAAGCCTCTAATAAGAATTGGATAAGCATTATTCAACGAGTCATTAGGAGATTTTAATCTCTTAAAAGAGATTTTTCCAATATCTGGTCAATTTTGTTTGTCAGGAAACGAGCTCAAACTAAAAACATCAAAAGCACATGGGGTATTCGGCTTCTTAAGTGTTTCGCTGCCCTGGCTCAATGAATAGTGCATGTGCTATTAGCCCGTCTCAGTTTCTGAGATGTTGTCCTTGACCTCACTTTGCCATTACTATATTTATGTTTACATCAGAGTGCGGGCCTTTTATCGAGACATCTTCAACAGAGCTAAAGCAAGAACTCTTTCCAGTATCGGAACATTATTTAGTCCGATGAAAAGATGAATCTGAAAGGTTTCGAATTTTTCAATATCAGTAACAAAACAGAAATTCACAAATGAATAATGGACGGGCAAAAAAATTCGCTCAGAAACAGAAGACCATCATCCAACCTTTACATCGGGTTTATTTGCGTATGAGAACGCTCGGCTTAATCTGTTTACCGTAGGATAACTGTAGTCTGTGATGGAGTAATCTTGCAGTCATTCACCCGATAGGGGCGATAAATCCCTAAAGTAAACCCTTCCTTTCTCCCCACTGCTTTTTAAGTGACGGTGTATCTATATGTGTCCGACTCAAATAAGGCCCCCCAAAAAATCAAACTGGTTAAACTTGATGAAATTCGTTTACACCCACCTTGATAAATTAAGAGTTTCCTGGGAAAAATCCAGAAAAAATCAGCTTTAAGCCATCCTCGTACTCATAAATTTGAGCCATATTTAAATTTCTCCATCAGACGACCAATGCCCACGACTAGTTGCTTCCACACCATTACAGCAGACTCCCCCTCATTTTTAGTTTCAAGCCTGAGGTAGAAAGGCTGGCGCAGATCCGTTGCCTGGAAATCAAAGAGAAGTTGAAGGACACAAGCAGTCCACCACCACCACGAAGGCTCTGAACTCTTTAGTTCGTGAGGTGACTTAAAGGATAATTTTCGCCCGGGCATTGTTGTAGAAATAAGAGATTGAAAAAGAGATTGCCGATAAAGAACAATTATGTACTCGTTGTGTAAAATATTATCCTGAAGCTCATAAGAATAAAGATTTAACACTGACCTTGAGGACCCACTCGAATCAGTAACGAGGGGGTCATCTTCATCTTCCCTCTCTACTCGATCAGTTATGTTCGTTGTGGCATGCACTCTGAACTCTATACCGGAAAGTCTGGGCTGAGATAAGATGTCTTCGGGAACACAAACTTCAGTCATCTTGTTCAATTAATTTGTTCTGTCTTTTTCGTTTTTCGTTATTCCCATCCATATCGTCAATAAAAAAAAAGTGACTAACCTGATCGATCACCGGCGGCTGATAAATTGTTGGAAATAAAGCATTTCAGGGAGTCTATCAGTAATGTTAGAATCACGTTTTGCAATTCTTAATACATTTTTTTTTCACCCTTTAAAAGAAAAGATTTTAATTGAAAAGGATTGGACAACGATCTGCGCCCTTGCTGGGTGTTGTATTGTCGTGACAAGACAGACTCAACTTTCACGATGGTCCTATACCCACCCAAGTATATATAGGTATCAGTAGACTGTAGTGGAAACTCGACAATTCTTGTAGGCAAGTTCTCAGCAAAGAACTATCATAAAATATCTTCGGAGGGTCAATTCTCTACTCACCTCTTTTAATAGAAGCCGGGACTGATCGATTCACTCCTTTAACTTTTTATTCCAAGGAGTGGCAAGAACCCACTATGAATTTCTCTATACATTATCACCACTGAATCAAAAATGAAGGTTCGGAGACTACGGGAAATAACCAATCACTTAAGACGCTCTTAATTTTTTTGAAAAAATTATCCTTGACGATACTAGAGGAAATGTCTCTAGAACAGTATGGAGAACATACAAACTGATGCAAGGGCCACAGCCTGGTGTAAAGGTTAAACCAAATGCTGAAAGGGTTGTAAGGCAAAACTGTGAAAGTTACAGAGATCTCTTCTTACAAAATATTCCCAGTCGGATTAAGTAATTCAGTGTGGTTCTTTCTTAGTTTTGATCACGTACTAGTGGAAGTATAGAAGTGGTTGAAATCTGCATTTTAATAACCTCTCTTGAGTCAGTCCTAGATTTTTTGAACAGTTCATAATCTCGTGGATAGTCTCAACTGATACTGGATTGTCAATTTTATGTTTGCACGCACGGCGAAGGACCAGGAGTGAAAACTTAAGGAGCTCATCGCATTTAAGTTTAGGTCATAACTCTTAAATATAACATTTCAGGAAGCTTAACTTCCTGTCAATTTTGTTAAAATCGTTACTTATTTCCTCGACGAAAAGTAGCAGAATCTTTTTCTTTATTTGAAGAGGACTTTCTTGCATTAGGTCATTAGTTTGGCTTAGAACTGTTCAGGCTATATCCATTTGATGAATATTGATTCGCAGACATGCAATCCAAAAGTGTTGAGGAAAGTATGCAAATTTCCTTGTTCCCAGTTCCTTTCAACTTTGTTGAACAAAGCGAAATGAGTTGTTCCTTTGGCGTCCGATGTTAATATGGTTGTGTTTGCGGAGTAAATTGTGTCTGAAATTCAAATATGGCTACCAAGGAAATGGACTCGTAAGATAGATGCTTTTTTTGTCGTTCTTTTAATTTCACAGCTGTTACTGACTGAAGTGTTGTTTTTCTTCCTTCACAGAACAGTCCAAATGCGGCTCTACACTCTTACTAAGCGGCAGTTTGTTTTGGTCTTCGTCTCGTTTTTCGTGGCTTTTTTCCTCACAGTTATCATTGGAATTGCAGGTGTGTCGCCATTAGTGAAGCTAATTTAATGTACAAAGCAGAGAAAAAGGCCTCTTCATGTATCTGGGGGGTATTCGAGCGTTGGAAAAAGCGGCAAATTTTGCAGCCGCAGTAATCTAGTCAGGCAATGGCTCAACGATTTGGTTATAGCGGCTAGACAGCCTATAAAATTCCCATTGTACTTATAATCTGTATTTTTACTGAATATGTCTTAAAACGACACATTAAAATGGCTGGAGTTATCTCCAATCTTATAAGAATGGTCTTTTTCAGAATTGAACCAGTAAAATCCTCTGGCAGTGAAAATAAATAATTACAGGTCAATGATCAAAGTCCTGACTTTCCTTAATGACAAATTTTAAGTTCAGACGTGTTTTCTCGCGAGTTATCGGTTGCCTCGGTGTTCAGGGGCGCTTACAAATATGAACAATCAATTTGTTAACATTTTGGGCAAAGAGCGTCTTTCGCTTCTGATCCCAAAACGAATGAATACTGCTCAGTTAATAAAAGTACTTGAAAATTCAGCACTAAAATTAATCCTCTAAGAATAGAGAATTTACATAAGCTTAGCTCTGATCACTGTATGTGGTTCTACGTTTTGCAATATTTATTCACAATTGATTGGTTACAACATTAGTATAACTAACCTTGATTATATTTCAGCATCATGCTTCTCTTAAATTGTTCGTTAAGGAAGTTAACCAAATTGAAATTTGATATCAGAAGAATTCTGTTTCCATTGACAGTGGGTGTAACATATTCATGTACGCTTTCTCTTTAAAAACCATATTATCTCAGCTGATTTAAACCAACTGTATTGATTTGAAATAATTAGAAAGTCACAGCAGTTACCTTGAAGGTTGATGACATAAAAATTTGATATACATGACAAACTGAATTTAGAGGCACCAAGCTTTTAGAAATAGTTGTCTTGAAAACAATTTGAAAATTTGAAAACACTGCTTTAATATCCATATAGCCTTATGACATCTTCAATATTTCAAGCATAATTTTTGTTGCAAATCACACTGCATGAAATAAGCAGATATTCTAATTGTTTGGTGAATTCATTTATATGGGGTGTAAAGAAATACTTGTGACTCAACTGTGATTGTAAAACTAGGCAGAATCAGTATAGATCTGTGTCTGTTGAAACACAGTGACACAAATATTTGAATAGTGTTTTATTCTGTACTCAACTCAAATTATATGATATATTAGAGCATATAAATCAAAGTAAAAGTTTATTGTTAAATTTTTATGGCTTACTGAGCAAGGTATGAGTTTTGCAAACTTTGACTGGCTTTAGTCGGTTTGTTGCTGTTTTGTCAACTCAATGTGTTACTCTCCACTGATTAACACAACCTGTCTTGACTCATGATTCCAGATATCTTAACTCGCTCCTCTTGAACATCAGCATACATATTCTCTTTAATATTCTCTATACATTTCTAAGGGTGCTGTTCTTTTGTTTTATTGACTTCAGGGTAGTTAATTCATTGATTAATGCAACTCTGTGATTGAATCAATCATGTTTAAGATATTTCTAGAAGTATTTTAGTGTTATTATTGATGTAAGAGTGTAAGGTTGAAACTGTTTTATTTCTTACTTAAGTCAACTGTTTTCATTTGCTTCTTTTTACAGGACCTCGCATTATTGTTGAACATACCCAAAGTGCATCAAACCTTCACGTACCAAGCGGAAAGTTGTCGGTGAGTAGATTTACATGCAGTTCATATGTAATGAGTACACCTTAATCGATGGTTTAGCATATAATAATGCAGATTTTTGCAAGTTGTGTAGCACTTGAAGGGGCAAGGAAACATACAAGCAATCAGCAAGTTGTTTTCAAAATAACGTTTTAAATTTAAGTATTTAAAGAGATCAATGTACAACTACTCATCCACTATGCAAATTTTTCCTTGACATTAAAGATGGTTAACAAATTGAATTACTGCAAAATCAAAACATGGGGTTTGCTTCCCTGCTGTTGTTAAAATGTAAGTTTAAAGTTTTTAGTTCTTCTTTCATCTACAGACTGGGCCATTTCAGATAGACACAGGTATCCTATCAACTTTCAATCAACAACTTTGGTTACTTTGCCAGATCAAACTGAATGGAACAAAAGCAGGTATACTGTAATATTGTTTTGAAATTGAGTATAAAAGCATTATCAGGTGTGTCATTATAAAATGTGATAGGTGTATGATGTTAGCTGAGTATGTGGCTGAATTGAATTTTGCTTGTATAGGAAGCATGACATGTTGCAAAGCAACATGCAAAAAAAGTTAAATTTTAAACATTCTGAGATTTTGAAACATTCTGAGATTTATGCTAAATATGCCCTGGCAGTATTCTGCTAGAGCATATTTTAATATACATTGATTTAAAAATCAGTTCAAAAGTACACCTGTACTTATTTCCTGCCTCTTAAGTTACCTGAGCTGTCTACACCACTAATAGTTTAAGCACTGTACTTCCTGTATACTGCCTACTAGCTTCAGTTGACAACCATGATTATTGTGGAAGTTGTAAGAAAATCTAGCTTATCAGTTTACTAAACAAACTGTATTAAAGCTGAATATTGCTTTTTGGGTATTGCTGAGTGAAATCTATTTTCTGAGTGCGATACGTGTGAGACTAAAAAATAATTTTCACATTAAAAGATTAAGAGCTGCTCTTATTCTCATCTTACAAAAGAGCATTGGGGGATCCTAGAAATTGCCTTTTTTTTACTAATACATGTATTTCTTGCATGTTTTTGTCATTTTTTTGTAGGGGCATCATTCTCAGACAGTTTTCACCTGAGTGTTAAGATTTATGGAAGAGCCAAGGACAGTAGTTATCATTTAATAGCTGAAACTCCTTTCAACAGGACTCGCCAGTTGCAATGTCAAAAGGTTTGAGGTTCTTTGCTTATTTTCTTGTTGTTATTATTATCAAGTTGATCTTCGTAGTCTATGGCCCTGTTCACACTACAGTCAATACATTTGAAGATGGGGTTTTCCCCCTGAAATTTTAAATAAAGAACAGGATATTACACAAATTTCTTTTGATCACACACAAATAATATGCAGTGCTGAGTCTCAATAAAGCAATTACATCAAGATTGAGTCAAAGAGGTTTTGACAATTGTTAAGTTTTGTTTACCTTCTACTACCTATACTATTTTTTATTCCAGTCATCAGCAACTATAAGCTACATCTCCAATTAATGGTAGTTAAATTAACTATTTTTGGTCAATTTTGCAACATTATTGAAACAAAACAGTCAACCGAGCATAACTGATTTCTAAATATAAGTACTACAATGTATTATTGTGTGATTTGGCCACCTTAGTTTACGAAAAAAGTGTTTGAATAGAAAGTTACAAGAATTAGTTCTCAACAAAAATTACTATAATGTCAAATGGGAAAGTTGCTCTTGCATAGCACACATACACACACACACTAAAAATTTCAATATCCAAAATTTTCATCCTCTGAAGTCCATTGCAGAAAAAATTTATATTAAGAAGTATTTGATAGGTACTAAATAGCAAACTGTCCTCAGGTTAAATACAAGTAAATTCCAGGTTTACATGTTTTAAGTTATTGTCTGGTTATCTTTTTGGTTCCAGGAATGTAATCCTTTGGTTATTTTACATCTTGGATATCTTGATTATCCATCATATGTGGCAACTGTCAACTTTCATGGCCTCCAATTTCCTAAAGGAATAGATATTAGAGACATTGATTTTGTGGTAAGCCGTTGTACTTGAGATATGAAATTGTGAGTTGTTCATCAGTGTTTTTTATAAGATATCAATGTGAATGTGTTAAAGGGAAGAGGAAATAATGTAATTTGAAGCTCATATTAGACATGTAATTTGCATTGGCAGAAAAATTATTTGATTCACCACTATTTTCTCAAACATGTGACATAATAGTTTTATATTCAAGTTAGTTTTTTCATAATTTGGAGTTAAATAGCTGTGAATAAATGATACATTTACATCTTACATTGGGGTTCAATAAGCTAGCATGTAAAATTACCTTTAATTTGAAAGAAGCCACAGAATTTTAGTTTGGTTCAATAGAAAAACATCAAAATGGAAATTATGAACAAAAATGGAATTACATCTTACACTGGGGTTCAATAAGCTAGCATGTAAAATTACCTTTAATTTAAAAGAAGCCACAGAATTTTAGTTTGGTTCGATAGAAAAACATCAAAATGGAAATTATGAACAAAAATGGAATGAGGATCATTAGAAATGGAAAGGGTTGATGCAGATTGTAAATTGAGATATTTACAAATGAATGCATAGCTTCATCAATTCTTCACCTGTAAAATGTTTTCAGAGGTGCAACAAACTAATGACTAACTGTTCACTTTGATTGCAGTTGAAACATTACAGTGCTGATTTCAGTCAAGTTGAAATCTGGTTCAGATTTGTATTCCTTGTCCTTACATTCATGGTTACAGTAAGTACCTGGTTGAAAGTGATGTTAACTTGTTTTCAAATAGAGAACTGTTCCTATTAGATGAACTGTAATTAAAAACAGGGCAGAAAAAAAAAGTTTGAAAAAGTTTTAAGGTTTTAGCTAGGATCAAACCCTAACATCACAATAGGATGGAGCCACAATCTGTGCTTAAGAGCTTTTAATTTTGGGAGTATGACAACTTTGCATGGGTTCTATGTTTGCTGCTAAGGGATCCAGCCAAACAACCGACAGTTAGGATTATCAAACTAAAATTTCAGTCCTTTATAAATATCCATAATTCACCACAGAGGATTATATTTAAGGAAATGTTTAATGTAGCCCCCAGGTCTCTGGAAGGTCATCAAATTGTGATTTTTTTGGTTTCAGTGTATGTTTGCTCACTCATTGAGAAGATTTCCATTACGAGAGTGGTCTATAGAACAAAAGTAAGGAACTTGCATAGTCTCTCAATGCAGTAATTCTGGCTTTTAACTTTGATATTATTATTTATGCATCACATCAATTGCATTGTTAGTCAAACTTGAGACAATTTTTTTAAATTCATGAATGGAATTTTTTGCTGCCAGTAACATGTAAATGTAGAATTGCATTTAATATCAAGGTAAAGAATCAATAGGCCAAGTTTATTTCAGTTTATTGGTAACTTACAAGCTTTTGTTACCTAAAATTATTTATAAAAACACTGTTCAAAGAGCACCTGTGTAGTTTTGAATATGGTGGAAATGTTTCCTATTGGCTGCAACTCCTGACATTCATCTTTAGGCAACAAGTTTCAAGCATGTGTTTCTCCATGCTTGAACTGGATGAATAGATATCCACATGTTGTTGAGTTGATAATGAGATTATTGTAAACTTTTTTTGAAAGCTTTTTTGCTGATAATCGGGTCTAGAATCATACTTGAAAAAAAATATTGTTTGTGCAAAAAAATCTGTGACAGTCTTACATACAATTAAGTGTCTCTAAATCTAATAAATTTCTCTTTGTTCAGATGGATGTCACTTCTTCTTCCACTACTGCTGTTGTACAATGGTAAGTGATTTCCTTCAACCTTTTCATTACCAGGAGTGATCAATAAGTTATTGTGCTAGAAAGCATCAAGACTCTGTCAAATAAAAAGATCACAAAGAGAAAGTAAAATATCAACTTGAGCTGCTGATTAATTCAACAACTACTTTTAAGATACAAACATATGAGAAATGTATGACAGACAGTAAGGAGAATTGATAGGTGTTAAAATCTTGGGTTGAAAATTCTGAGGGAGTGTTTTCATCTCAGCTCAGCTGGTGCAGAAAACTTTTCTTCCATGGGGATGATCTATATTTTGGCTGATAACAGAGTTCTGCAAAGAGGTTGCACAACTTTTGAGGAGCTGTTAGGAATAAATTAAGGTGATCTATGGAAATTAAATTTGAGCACAAAGTAAGAGACTGGTAGTGCTTCATTTAAGTTTTACAGCACACATTTATTTCTCTTCTCCCTGTTTAACATTTCAGTCTCTGTCAGAAATGTTTCCAAACCAACCACAGGCACTCATTTTGTTTTGTTGTAAACAGAAGGAGTTATGTTCACCACCTTATACACTATTCCTAACCTTAAACAAGGAGTGATGCAACTACTTAGACAATCTGCTGAAAACTCTTTTCAGCTCTTAAATTATACTAGTCTTATTGTTTTCATTATGGTTTTTTTTTCAATAGACCCATTATTTCCTCTCAACTTCCTGGTGAACAGTTGGGTTCCTGGAATGTTTGATTCAGTGTTCCAGGCATCATTTCTCTGTGGCCTATTGCTCTTCTGGCTTTGTGCCTTCCATGGCATCAGACAGGTTTTTAAAATTTTCTTCTTCTCATTATCAGTATGTAAGAGATGATTTTTCTTTTGCAGAAATTTTTGAAATGAGTTCTGAAAGATCAGATGTAGCAGTGGTATTACTTTCAATTAGTTATAATCAGATATTCCTTTTTGAGAAAAGTCCTCCTCTTTCATGGTTCCCTTTCTCTCATAAAGAATGCCTGAGTGTTAGATGTAATAGACAGCTGATTTCAGTACATTGTTAAGACCCAGTTTTTGAAGACATTATTTACCTTTCTGGACTTGAATGGATTGAAAAGACAGAATGTTTGAGGCTTTTCCCAATTGGTTGGTGTATATGAAAAATTGCTTGCTCTTGTAATGAAGAGCAATATCCAGTCTAGTCATGGAATTGGGGTAGTTGCATTTGTGGTTGAGTAGTACTCTTAAGGTAGTGAATTATGTGAAACAACTCACTGAAATCTTTTTTTTCTTTTTTTTTTTTTTTTTCTTGAAACAGAGTGAAAGAAAATTAAGTTTCTATCTCCCAAAAGTTCTCATAGTTGGCCTTCTATGGATTGCATCATTCACCCTGTCATCTTGGCAACAGTAAGTTTTCATTTGAAGGGTACATAGGAAGAAGCTTACACTGACTTGTGATAGATAACCAAAAAGTTCTTTCAAGTGGTTTTTTCCTTTCTGAAATGTGGGGGGAAGTTGATGTTGGACTAAAAGCCATTTAAAGCTTTATTTGCACAAATCTTTGGTTTCTTAATGAAAAAAACATTCCATTTTCTTCTTGAAGCTTTGTTGATTTGGTTGTTCAGTAATTATGTTAGCAACCATCTGAAAGAGTATCTTATTGGCAAATGGGGTTGTAATAATGCTGCACCTGGATAACCTTATATGCTGCTTAAGCCTTTGAAAAAGTGCAAAGTACACAGTGCAACAAAGGGTACTGCATTCATTTATTTCCAGGATCAGTTTGAACTACAGTCATGGTTGACCTCTCTAAGGAGGAGGAGGGTGGAAATATTAAGGTGATCTGATGAAAGATACTTCTTTCTTGACAGGTATAATGAGTTACAAGATCCCACGTACCAATACAAGATAGATATTGGCCATTTTATGGTAAGAAAGCACAGGATGTTGAAAATATAATACAGGAGTTTTGTCATGATAAGTGAAAATTTGTCATTAGCTATCTATGTTGACCCTTTAACTCCCAAGATCTGATTGTTAGTTCTCCCCTCTGGCTGCTGCACATTTCCTTTTAGTCACAAAAACAAGAATGTGCTGTTAGATCAAGACTACTAACTTTTACCCAATTAGTTTGAGTATTCTCATTGCATGTTGGCTGGATAATGTGTGGATGTTACTGGGAGAAGATGGAAATTTTGCTGGTTTTAATTTTGGTGGATTTTGCGGAATTTCCTCAATCTGCAAGAATAAATTCCCTCAAAAAATTTCTGGGTATATCCATAGTGAAATTAAAGACTCCATTAACAGATTTTGTGTCTTGCATCTGTGGTTTGTAATGATTATTTAGATGTATGCTCATCTCTGAATGTTGTGACCATTTTTCACAGGGTCTGAAGGTGATGTTCTTCACTATTGGTGCCATTTACCTGGTGTATTTGATCTACCTGTTATTCAGGGCATACAGTGAGCTCAGAGCCATGCCTTACTTTGGTAAGTTGGATATTGATGTGAGACGAAAAAGAGAAGTAGTCATCTATTGAATTTCCTTCTCAGAATCTTAACGGTTTTACAACACATGCTGTCAAATGTGAGTTAAGTCATACAGTGTCTAAGATGAAAAATGGCAATTTTTATTCGCCTGATTTTTTTAATTCTTGTTTTTTTCCCTTGTTGAGGTAATTGGAATTGAAAGTAATGTTGTTGTAATCAAAGGTAATTCTTAACTCCAAATGCTGATCAAGATTTGTTTTTTCAATATGGCAGTCATTTATCAGAAAAACATTCAACTAGAGTGTCAGTAAAATTCAGCCCTCCACCTGTCAACTTACAAGCAATTAGCCTAAATTAACTTATCTGTTAAAGTTCTCCCACTTTGTGTTCACAGATGTTCGCCTTAAGTTCCTCACAGGTCTTATGCTGATTGTCTTGACAATAAGGTATGCAGTATAATCTTTGTTATAAGTTTAACAGTGACTAACCATACTTTACATGTAATGGTAGTCAATTGATTCTGGGTGCTGTTTGCAGTACATGTATATAGGGACCAGTAAACTTTTCAAAGACCTAAAACCAATGAAATAAGGTGCAATTTGATGTCTTTGAACAGTTTATGAGTTTGTGGGATTATCATTAACTTATTTCTTCCAATAAGCATTTATGTGCTTTTTCAAAATTTCAGATATAAGGAGTGAGGTTAAAGTTCAAAAACTTATAAATGAAGAGGCAATAGAAACAGGTTTTCCTTGTATCCCTACTATTGAAGAAATTTTAAGGAGTAGTGGGGCACTTATTTGGGCATGAGTGCTTATTTGAAGAAATACAGTTTTCATCAAATAATTTTTATGGCAACTTTCTGTTCACAATTTCAACCCTTCAGGGTTTGGCGTTGATTGATAGCTCCACAGTCATATGCCTTATCGTTTATGTGTACCTCATCACCTGGTTTTTTTGTTTTTTTTTAATTAACTCTTCAATTGTATTTCAGTCTGGTAATCACAGGCCTTCGGTTTGGGACTGGAGTGTTGCAGGACAACTTTGTTGCAGAACTGGAAACACACTATGATAATTATATCCTTTTGTTCTAACAAGCAATCACTAATAACAAAATTGATTTCTTATTCTGCCTAACAAATTTTTATCAAGAGTTAGCTTTAACCCTTTCAATCCAAGGATTGATAAGTAGATTATTTTTCTGTAGCAAATCGGGTAGTTGTCGGGCATATAGGTGGTGAGAATGGTTTAAAACCACTGTTATGGGTCTATGCGTATTTGTAATCAAATGACTTTTAATATAATAGCTGAGATCAAAACTTGCCCAAACCACAGTTTCCCAGTAATTTTTTCGCCACCTTTGTTAGACATCTCTGTCAAATTTGTTGCTTTGTAAGGATTCAAAGTGTATTCTTTAACACTGAATACCTGCCGAATTCCTGACGTTTTTTGGATTGCTCAACTTCTACTTGTACACCATGGCATTCGTTTATTCACCATCCAAGAATGCTCTGTATGGTAAGACAACGTGTGTCCTTATCAAATTTGTCTGGCTGGCTATTGTCTAGTTTTCTCCTTTCTCTTCACATCTGGAGAGTTGCAGAACCTCTTTCCCCTTTAGACCTGCAGACCTTGCAACGGCATAATTGTATATTGCGACCCAACTGGCTAATTTTTGATGATTTGGGGGGGGGATTCTTAATCAGAGTTCGAACTCCCCCCCCCCCCACACCACAAGAATGTCAAGATCCTCCCTGTCCTGTACTCCCGTGTCGTGATGTAATTTCCTCGTTCTCGTTTATTTGTGTCGGCGAAAGAAAATTAACGTGAAATGCCATTACACCGTGTTAACCCCTTTAATATAGAGACATTTTCATTTCATATTCTTCGTTTTTGTTTGATAATTTTACGGTGTTCTTTTTTTGAAATGCATTTTTCTATGGAACGAAAATAAACTCAAAATGTCGTTCAAACCATGTTTGGTCTAAAAAATTCGCGCCATTCTATCAACCAATCAGATGCAAAAAACCAATCACGATTTGGTCGCTCTCGTTCTACCGCGCTTCTGTGCTTTTGTTTTGAGGTCTCATGGGCTCATTGTGATATTTACCTTTGTTCTTATTGGTTGTTGTAGAGTCCTATTTCCGTGATCAGTCCACATTTTCGATGTTGAATGAGTCTGAAGATGAGGACGCCTTGATATACAAGTAAGGAGTTGAATTTCGTCATGAGCTATCATTATCCTTTTTCTCATGAAACTTATTCTCGTCTAACCATGTATGTGAGGAGCAATACCCCCCTCTCCTTCCACGCCGCTGTTTCTTTAAATTAAAGAAGAGATTCTCTCAGCTCAGTGGAAGGGAATGGGTGGGGGGTTATACCATAAGTTGTGCGCGCGAACGTCAGTTATGCCGGCAGTTGAGCAATTTCTCATTGAGTATCGAAAGTAATTAGGGGTAACAGGTTAGAATGAGCACTAGACTGGACATAAATTTATTACGGTTTTCCTTTTGATAAAAAAAGTTAAGCGAAAAATCATCACCCGATAACGTTTTCTATAACTCTTAGAGGCGGTAGGGTAAGAACATGTATTCGCTAATTTGCTATTTTTTTTAACTCACCAAATGTACACAGATGTAAGTGTTTGGAGGGTGTATTGAAGGTTTTTAGCAGTTTGAAATATGTCTTTAAATTTTTCACTTATTAACCTATTAGGTGATTTCTGTATGAAGTGGAAGGGTGTTGTTGTCGTGCCTTTGGTTTCGATGGGAAACTTTGCTCTGACTCGGCCCTAGCTCTCCTTCAGCAACTTATGTTGTATCGTTCAAATATGACTTTCGCCAGATTTAAATCTGACGCGAATGTTGTTTGATATGATGTATCATTTACTCAAAATGTTTAGTTTCTATTCAAAAGAGTCATGTTTTTTTCTTTTCAGCTCTCAGCGGGAAAAAGCTACCTTCAGCAGCAGCGAAGAAGAAACTTAGAGCATTACACTTCCCTTCTTGCAAAGTGGACGTAAAAACAACGCTCTTCTCAGAAGTTTTGTATTCAGAAAGTGCTAATTTTAGAAAAAGAAAGTTACTATCCAGAAATAACGGGGGTTTTCCCCTCTGGATCAGATCTTTAAACAGTTCCTTAAATTAGATACCAGATGTGCTCATTTCCATTTAACACGTTTTTTTTCCGTTCTGTATTGTTTTGTTTTTGTTTGTTTGTTTGTTTGTTCGTTTGTTCGTTTCTCATTTCTAGAACAGTTTTTTTTACTTCTAATTACGCTAGAGTAGAAAATTATAATGTTTATTTATAAAATCTTACATAACCTCCGTCTTTGATCAGAGGAAAAAATCAGTGAGAGTGATGAATTTGATAACGTTACGTTACATGACATTAATTTCCCTTTCAAGCCCATCACAGCCACGCCCCCTTCCCTCCCCCAACCTACCTCCATTTCTCTCCAACCCACCCCTCCCTCGACTTGATCCTGTTGGGAGAAAGGTGGGTAATCTTTAACGTAGTTTTCAAATCAGAATATAAAAATATTTACGATAATATAGAGTAACAAATAGGTTCTAACTCTGAGATTCAACAGACTGAAGTATATTTTAACAGCGTCAGATTCGTGCTTCTCCTCATGACGAGTCACACAGCCGTAGAACTTTTTCAATGTATTTATGTAGAATCTTCAACCCCTTGTTGAATATGGAGTAACAGTTGAATCGACATAATCTACTGTTATTGTCATATTTATTCACTCTTTATACGAAATGTTTTTAGTTACATATTAATGTGATAACTGTCACGTCACCTTTGTTAATGAGGACTGAAACGCAGCTTGTGTGAAGCATATAACTTTTAAGTGGGCTAATAAAATGTCCAAAATTATCGTAAATAAATAGATATCAAAATTTAGGTTAAGAAACTATCACGATCGTTGTCTCTTCTGCTGATGAAGGCCTCACGAACCCCAAATGCATAGGACTGTGTGCGTATGGGAAGTATAAATCACCTTTCGAAAGTAAAGCGCTGTCACTTGCTTCACAGAGACGTTCGGGTAAAGTGAAAGTTAAGCCGGTTTAGCAGATCGCCAAAGGAATGTCTGTGGATAGTGAAAGAAGGATATTGGGCAATAAAATGGAAAATGGGAACAATTGTTATTCGAATTTTGAATTTTTTTAAGAATTATCGAACCGAAGAAATTTATTTAAGACTTCGATTGTTTAGCAAATCGTGTGATATATAGCACGTTATTTATTTATCTATTTGATAAAAGTGATGGAGGTTGATAAATTACTTTTCTTTTCCGATATCTTGAAATACCTGACTGATAAACTATTTTGCTTCTGTAACAAGGACGTGGCATGCTTTCTGTTCGAGTATGGTTATGTAAGGGATTGAGGGTTCTTGATGTCACAGCGAAAACCGCGTTTACTCCGATATTATCTGGTGTTGACTTCCGTCATAACTGACATCCCTTTTGTATTTTGTATCATCGATATGTTGGTTTCCTGTTTCGCTTAAACGACAAAAAGCCACAAGGTGAAAAGACACAATTCAACACTGTTCAATTGTAATCTTAATACAGGAAATGATTGTGCATCTTTGTATACGGCGAAGCCTGGAATTCTATGTAAGGAAGTTGGAAATTTTAGAGGCTCTTAAAACTGTTTGTACTTTTATTGCGAAAACTCGTGTATTTAAAACACACTTAACCCCCCCCCCCCCCCCCCCCCCCCCATACCACCCTGAGAGAGCGTCTGCCTATGCCTTCGAAGGCATCGAAATCCTCTTGTACACTTCGTCTTTCCGGAGTGGAGAGGTGCATATTATCAAGTGTTTCTGACAGGCGACCATTCAGGAATGCGTTTTGCGGTGAGAGGGCCGTATTGACTTTGCTGAAGCGAAAGTCGAGCCTTGCTTGAGATCCTTTGGTTAATCACAGAGGGAGAAGACTTTATGTTCATTTTTCTAAGAAACTTTTTCTTGAGAACTATAAGGCCAAAATTTGCTTATGTCTTGGACGGCGTCAAAACGCTCTGGAACACTTCCACTTTCATCAGAGGCATAATCTCTTCGATCTTGCTCAACGGAGAGGTCTTTATACAGGAAGTTGAAATCAAGTGCTGCTGACAGGCTACCGTTCTGGAATGCGCTTTGTGGTTAGAAGGCCTTGTTGAATTTGCTGAAGCGAGGTCAGAGATGAGACTTCTGTGATCTCTCAACGGAAACGAAAAACAATTTGGGAGAGATACATGTAGTCTGCAGAGATCGTCATAGTTGAAGGCAACTCACAACGGTATTTCCAAGAGGGACGGGTTCAGGTCCAAGATGAAATGGGGTTGTTTAGACAACTGAAATCGTTTCGTTCGTGTATTCAAAAGCGTCAATTAATAATATTGTTCTTCAGTTATATAACGCGTATCTTGACGTGTGACAAATTGAAGATTGAAGCAAGATCAATATTTATGTGGTCGTGACAAATATTACAAACAGGATCTGGATGGTGCCTTTAGCGCTTAGCTTAAAAGGAAACAGGTTGTTTAGATAGGAGACCATAAAACAATTTTAGTGCAGGCATTATTTTTTTGGAATAATTTTAAAAAAAATGCTTTAAATCCGTTTCTTCCTGCGACACTTAAACCCTTGAGTCGTAACTAAACCGCAGTGATAAAGGGATTTCACAATATGTCATTCCTTGACAGAATTGATTAAGCGGAAGTCAGAGCTATTAATAATCAGTCAAAAAAGCTTGTATTAAGTGTCATAAAATATCTCTTTTCATTTTAACAAATATTCGTACAATAAATTTAAAGTTAGTGTAGGCTGGTTGAAACGTTATCCTTAATTCATTTGATCTGCGTACCGCAACCTCCAGGACTTCTTGTGAAATGTATAAAATTGGCGGGATGTTTTTCGAATTTTAATAGCTGTTCCGTTGATGTCATATTGCGCACTGAAGCACTACGATTCTTCCTCTCGAAATTTGGCAGCTCGTGCTCATGTGTACAAGAATCCAACCACGGCCACAGCCATAAGAGGCAGGCACTCTCGCTTTTACCCGATTTGATATCAAATTTAATTGCGTTCTTTAACGAATATTGCAGTCTGATTGCCTACACCATTTACTCTGTCACGTAATAGATAGTGACAGAACTATCATTGAAAGTAGATAAATTTATCTTCTAGTCACGGTGGTTTGTGATCTCTAAGACTTCTAGTGGTCAAAGGCTAAATTCCACTATCTCAAGCTTCCTGTTTATGTCACAAGAAGACTTAAAGAAACAAATTCATGATTATGAACAGGAAGAAGATTTTTCTCGCAGGAAAAAACCTAGGCTAAAATGGCATGACGAGACACGTGCTGAATTTACCTGCGGGAAATGTAAATGAAAAAACAAGGAAAGCATTTTTCAGAGTACAAGGAAACTTTTACAAATTTCACCCGTTTTTTTGCAGTAAGCTTTTAAGTAAACACTTTTGAAATGTTTGCTTACAATATAGCACGTTTTTTATAGCCGGTGTGTGCTTGGGGTGACAAATCAATCAAATTAATTCATATTTCCTCTTAGTTCCTGTCGATTTGTGTGGGCAAGCGTGTCCATCAAGGAATATTTTGCACACAGATTGGTTTGCGTAATAGAGTTCAGCTAAGAAATCGTTGACTGAATAAAAAACCGGTAATTTTCAGTAGGAAATTCTGAGTGATACAGTGGTGCATAATCCTAAAATTGTAAGATTCTTCTTCCTTTCGCAAAAGAGAGGTCTGTGCAACAAGTCACGTTTCTGTGAAGAGTAACAAGGTGCACGTTCTTCGTAAACGTCATTGTACAACGTCCGTAAAATATACTGATCTTATGTGAATCGGAATAAGTGATGAGAGATAGGAAAAAAATAATTTTCTTTTATATGGAAAGAAAATAAAGCTACCGTGTCTGTTTATTTAATGGTTATCTACAACTAGATATTTTGAGTCAAAATTCCCTTCAGGTTAGTGGAGACTACAAAGTATTAGCTCGGTAATAACAGAAAAACAGAAAAACACAATACAGGCGATGATAAAACAATAAGGAGCATGAAGAACTAATGGAAATAACGAGGCAGGCTCATCTTGTGACGTTTTAAAGGCCAGTCAGACAGTTTATGTTCACATCTGTGACGATAACTTCTCACGTACATAATTGCATCCTGTATGTATCGATATAACAGATAACATGCGACTTACGACGGAGAGAGGCAAAATTTGTGGAGCTGTTCTAAAGATAAAGCGTTGTTGAAGGGTGTCAAAAGAGCCAGATATTAATAACCTTTATGTTTCTTCTCAGCTTACTATTTTTGGCCAGTGATCTGTACTACGCCCACACAAAATAAAAAGTAAATCTGCCGTGTACAATGACCCTGTTCGATTCACTGACCTTGGCGATAATGAAATATATTTTTTTTATGGGAAATCCGGTTTACATTTTGACAGATTGTTTACTGCAGGTGTGTTCAAGTTCATTGGCAATTTCAGCAAGAATACAAAAAACCAAGGTCATAAGACTTCTGTGAACACATTGACAGACATAGACACAGACACAGACACAATGAGACACAAACAGGTGTTACAATGTGATTAGGGGCTCCTATAGAAATAGTTATTCGGGCCTAGGAACAGGTCATTTTTTTCACTGCCAAGGGGGTGGGGGGGAATCGAAAGATTTTGGTAATGTCATAATAAAATTTACCAAACTCCCGCCCTAAGCCTCTGTATCCTTTTTCTGGTCCTTTCCCCCCTCCCCTCCCCCCCCCATTTATTGGTTTTCCATATCCTATAGTCCTCTTGCTAGAGATAAATGATTTCCCACTGTTTCCATTTAAAAAAACCATGTGATCCCCGCCAAAATCCTCCCAATCTCACTACCTCAGGCGAAAAATATGAGCTAGTCTCTTAGAACTGTAAAGGAAATACTAAATTCGTGGCCCAGGCTGCGTCACAGTACAAGGTTTTTTGGCGTGCTTTCGTCTTGCTTAAAGGATTTTGATCGGCTTCAGTTTCCCATAATTATCGACAAGGTTAATCACAGCATGAGGATGCACGTTTATACCGAAGCAGTGAGAAACATGAACTTATACAAATTGTGACCGTAAATTTGACAGCGTCAGGAGACACGACTGCCTGCTTAATCTTTAAAATCTTTCTCACATGTCTTACGTCTTGTCCCACTTGGTCTGCAAGTTTGTGACGGTCACAAGTTAACAGTAGTTCTCCATTTACGTAGAAATTGGCCAGCACAGAAGTGAGAGAAAGAATAGTCTCTGTGCTCTTGCTTAATTTTAGAAAAATTGTTCTCAAAAAGAGCATCTTGCCCACTAGTTTATAAAGAAATAGGAAAAAAGTTGATTTTTGTTAACAGGAAGATTCTGAAGTCCTTTTTATCTATAGGCCAAAAATAGTTCCCACTCAGTTGTGCGCGTGGTATTGTTAACAAGTTTGTGTAATTGGGGATTCAACCTTTACATTCTGCCCTACCACCGATAATGGTATTATTTTCTTTTTATATCCCTTTAATTGTGGCATGGAATACAGGTTGTCATCTAGGGAGACAAATTATTTCTGATTAAAATTGTAATAACAACTTCTTACATAACTTTAGATGTTCCTGTCGAACTATGAATGGGTCTAAATTAGAATAAGCTTCCAAATATGCTGAAACTGAAATTTTTTCATAGTAATTGAAGGTAAAGTTTGAATTTTGTAAACAACGAGAAAGGGATGTTTTAAGAAGGAACAAAAGAACAAAACCAAACCAAGATGCTTAACATGGCCATCTCGGTGGCATCTTGTAACGACATCCATTTATGTTAAAATCTGTAAATTTCAAATAAAGCAGTTTAAAAATTTTGTCAGTGGGTGTAATTCGGTAAAGGAAAACCTTTACTGAAAAGGTAGTTTTTCGAAGCATGGGGAAATCCGGCCTGACAGAAAAAAAAAGCTCCTAGAACGTGACATCTGAGTTGTTTACATGTAACGAACACCAACATCCTAGAGACGTCACGCTAGGACGTTTCCAATATTTGCATACTAAGAAAAACCTGTAAATTTGAAGATTCTTTGTTAGGCTTCGGGGATTGAAACTACAGATTATCTTACTTTTTTAACGTTATTCACGTATATAAGTTTCTTTTGGCTTCAATGTGGCTAAAAGGTGGATGTTAGTCGCTGAAAGTAAAATTAAAACTACTTCAATCGATGATCTAATTGCCCACTCTGTATTCATTTCCCGTTTGATCGAACGGGGTTTCACATCTTCAAATGTTCCTCAAATGCATGTTCCTCATTCCGCTCCGATGCTAATGTATAAATTAAGGTTTTAAAATCGAAAGGATAAAGTATGACCGAGCGAAAATGATGTTAAAAACTGTTTTCTTTATTTCATTTTTCTTGATTTTCTTTGTTTATTAATATGGAAGGGACTTACACCGACAAAGGAAAATCCCGAAGAAATAGCTTTTTATTTTTAGAAATTCAGCAGCTGAATCGGGGTGTCGCTTTTTGACCAGTGACTTAAAAATCTTACAGTTTCTTTCTCTTAAATAGGTTATTATCGTATTTTTCATTCAACGATGCTCAAAATGGAAGATTAATTAAATCTGCACTAGGTGCGTGTCCTGACAGAATTCAAAACGAATTCGAAGAGATCCAAAAAATAAATTATTTTGTCGGTTGTAAAAACACCACTGAATCACGTTTTACACATATCTTCCGACCAAGTGTGTTTCTGTGGTGATGTTTTACCATATTGCTGTTTAGAATGTAAACAAAACGCAAAATTGTGACATCGTTCAACAGGAAGTCTGATTCTTACGACTCTCTTCCCGTACTTTTGCAGTGCATGTTCGAGAAAAACAATCACTAATGATGTCAATGCAATTTCCGTAACTTACAGCTGCTTTTCGACATAACTCGAAGCGAAAAATATATATTTTAGCTTGACTTAGAGCAAAGACCAATAGATGTGGGAATAGAATATATGTATTCACGTCGGTGAAATCACCTCGAACTATGGGCTTCTGAGAAGTCTACGTCACGTGACGTTACCAACGTTATAACTTCCGCACACGGTGGTATATAGTCTTCATTACGCGATACAGTCAGGTAAGAGAACGAGCGGTTAGACATGTACAGATCGTAAGAATAAAATTTCTTAAATCCGAAACATCGATGGATGATAATACGGATGCGAAAGAAACGAGAGTCGAACGTGAATTAGAGAGAACAAACGCGTACGTTCTCTCTCTTCTCAGAGACAAACGACGATTGAACGAGGATTTGGAGAACGAACGTAAGTTGTCAAGGAAGTTGAAGGAAGAATGTTATGATTTGAGAAAGAGACTCAGAGAAAGGGAGACAGCAGGGAGTGATTCTACCGCTTGCTCTAATACTAATTCCCTCGTTAGCGTAAGCGATCGAGGCGAAGCGGAAGATCTCGCATCGAAAATCGAAGCTCTTGAGAATAGTTTGCGCGAATCACGCGCGCAAATTATGTCATTGGAGGATCACAAAACAGTGTTGGAGTCAGAAATCTTGAGATTAGCAGAAGCACTAGGAAAGGACAATTCATGTTCTGAGCTGGAGCTCTACGTAGAGCAGCTAAGTATATACGAAAATGACTTTCAGAAAGAGAGAAGTGACAAAGAAGAGGCACAGAGTAAAGTCTCCGAGCTTTCAGAACAAATCACGGACTGTCAAGACCTAATATCGACACTCACCCGAGAGGTAGACATGTACAAGAACGCGTTTGAACGAGAGAAAAGGGACAAAGAAGTGGCAATGATGCAGGAAAGAGGCGAAACGACAATGCTTAATCTACCTTCTTATTCACAATCAACATTGCCGAACTTTCCTGGAAATTTAAGCGATCAAGCTCGAGTTGCGTTACCCGTACCCGCGCCGCATCTGCAAGTTGTTTATCCTATTGTAGACTCTGGAATGCAGCAGCAAAACTCCAGGCGAAAAAGGGAGCTTCATCGCAGAGGTGTTCTCACTCGAGATACCCCTGACACAACGGATTTCTTCTATGGGAGCTGATTTTGCGCTGATACGTGTGAGAAATATTTTTCATTAATATTAAACTACTGCATTCTGTCAACAATCTGTAGCTTAGGACTTCCTCATTGCGGACATGCCTTCCTTTGTGGGAAGGCTTACCGCAGAGGAAAGAAGAGAGCAGGAGAATAATAAATAACCAGGATAATCGAAGACACATTACTGCTATGTATTTTTTGGCAGAAATTGAACAGCTTCGCTGATGGTAAAATACTCCACAGTGATAACAATGGATTTATATCGAAAACGAGCCCTGCGCGGAAGCAGGACTTCTGTAAATGTACATTTGCATTAATAATCATCTCAAGTGCACTTTTACGTGAGATGTAAAATCACGGAGAAATATCTACTTTGTATGAAATGAAATTCAAAAAATCAGCTTAAAACGAAACATGTTGCAGAAAAAGTAATTATTTGTAAATCATGTTTGAAACCAGCTGGCTGTGTATTAGGGTGCAATCGGCTTCAGTGTTATAGTTTTGTACATACATATTAAAAAAAAAAAATCGTGCCATTTACGAATGGCTTGTTTTAATGTAACGAACTCATCGCTCGCAAAGAAAGTCCAATGCCAGAGTTGACTTTATAAAAGATATTTTTGTTTTTGCGAATTAGAGTCCTAGCAGTGTATGTAAACGAGATTTGAAGATTCTGAAGGAGGAACTTGAACAGAAGAGCGACTGATAAGAGTCGCATACGAGTTCCTGTGGTATAGAAAACGATAAATTTTGGTTTTTACGATCATAACAAAAGAGGTACAAGGGTTAACGAAAAAAAGAACATAACTGAAAATACGGATGTTCAAAATTATCTTGAAGTAAATCTAGAAAAGTTTATTAGGTCAAACAGCTGAGGTTGCCATGTCATCGTCGACTTGGGGGCAGGAAGTCGTTGCGTTAGAGTTTCCTGTTTAAAGAAATTTCCTTTAAAAACCCAACCTTATATGGTTGAACTACTTAGGACAACAATAAAAGGTCAAAAGCAGTTCATTGATTAGAACTGCCAGTGACGCTTGGAGGATCCCTATATATTTGAATCATCATAACAGCTTTGAATTACTTTTTCGATTTTGAACATTTCATAGCTTAAGGAAGTTAATTTTTGTTTCTTTACATGCCTTAAAACCATCTCAATCGCCCACTATAATCGTTAAGCTATTTCTAAGACTATTGCATATAACTTTAACCGAATGAAAAGCAAAGTCAGAATATTTCTATTCAGCTGTGGTGGAAAGTCACTTTCCCAAGAAATCTGTTAAACACCTTTATATTCGATATTTTCTAGCATTACTTAAGTGCATCGACTCATTTCAAGTTTCAACTTCCTGACTTTGTATGCTCATGCATGAGAGGGGAGGGGAGAGGGACTTACACGTACGTGATCTCAGAGTAAGGTGAAACTTATCTACTAATCCTATTCTTTTGATAAAATAATGAGCTTTTCCTAAAAATAAGAGTATTTGAATTCAACGATTCCTAGAATAGACAATTTAACTCATTTTTCAGCATGTGACAGGCAAAGCTGGTTCCAATTCCGTACCAGTTGTCGAACCTGTCATGACAGATTTAAATCTTATCAAAATTTAATACTCTTTCCTTTACCGAGAAATTGAACATCAGCGCTTGGAGCAGTTTTTAAATAATTTCCTTTCAGCGTGAATGGCGATTCGTTGATGCAACAGCTGTGTTCCGTTTGTGACACACCGACAAAATTACGGACGCGTGACGTAATAAACAGTGATCTGAATATTTCGTGTTGCGTGATTTGAATATTCCGTTCTCGACTGGAGGCTTTGTGGTTGCAGATATTTAACAGGTGAAAAGAATTTTCGCTTTGTGAGGCGTCAGTAGTTTCATTCAACTCAATTTGATTCAAGAGTAAGACATTTTATTCCTGAAATTCTAAAGGTTGACCGCAGCCTTTGCAAGAAACAATTTTTTACGCGAAAGATACCCTCCTTTCTAAACACAAACAATTGCTTCTGGGGTTGAGTTTTTTTTTAACTAGGTTCATGAAAAACATTAACATAACACACTTGCATTAAAATTTTATTTACAGTTAAATCCAGGAATGAATCCATGCAAAATAAAAAAATAAAAATAAAAAACCCCCTAAATTTGTTCACGTTCTTTGTTTGAGTTTTGACAGAGGTTGCATTACAATTCTTACTAAAATTAGACTAAGATCTGATTGTCAACATTGATCTTCTTTTTTACTATTGACGCAAAATAATATACCACTGAACAGAAGCAGTGTTCCAAATTGAAGCACCCCGAGTTTGGATCGAGTTTGCATTTTAGAAAGCAACATAATCATACTGATCATGTCTATCAAGTACCCCTAGCTTTCACTGACTCTATCTTCTAGATCATTGAGAATCGAATAAATATATTTCACGGCTGCCCTTCGAGCGCATTTTACATTCTCTTGTCCGTCTGTTTCGATTAAGTCTAGACCAAGTAAGCAACGAGTTAGATATTCTTCTAAATAAAGGAATTCTTTATCTTTCCTTGTTCCTTTAAAGGCCACCACCCTGGAAATCAGTTCTGTGGCTCGCACCAATTCATTCTTGATTGCCGCAAGTTTCTGTTCGTTTGTAGTTTGTATTTCGGGTGGTGAGTCATCTTGATTATCCACTACCGGTCGACTTTCCTTTGCACTTTCGTCCTCTGTGGTCACTGGAATACACCTGTGTTCGCCTGAGGTCTTTGCAGTCTCGCCCGCGGTTTGTTCTTCATTATCTGTAATCAGTGCATTTGTGGCATCACAATGATCTTCCCTCCAAGCCTCCTCGCTAGAGTCGTTGGTCGTCACAGTTTCTTCCTGGGGTTGATACTCAATAGGTATATTCCATTCATCTTGGGTTTTCTTTGGCCGTGATGAACTCGTTTGCTTTGTGTCCCCTTTCGGTTTCGTACCCTCGTGCCTCGAAAAGGGGTTTTCCCTTGCATTGTGCTGCAATGGGACTCTCGTATCATCCAACGTTTGTTTATCCTTTGGAGCCCGTCTCGTTTTCTTCCTTGTGGAAACTTTCTGGGGGTTGGCAGGTGGAAAGTAAACTGCTGGGTTTTCCCAAAAGGGAAACGGTCTTTCTCCGTGAAAATCCCCCGAGCTCATGAAGAGGTTTCCTTCGTTATGACCACGTCGAGGTGGATAGCCAGTTGTCCATGGATCTCCGTAAATTATGTCACCGTACATCGTCAATATAGTAAACTTATTGCAAACGTTGATTCTTCTTCTGCTCTCAAATCTCTGAATGACCAAGCAAAAGAAGTCCTACTTTTATAGAGAGTTTTATATATTTCTAGAGAATGATAGAGCGTACTGGAACGATTTGTAACTACCTATTTTTAATCATATTCGAGTCATTCTCCAATAACGAGTAGAACCTACGGGAAAACCCTGGGAGATTTTTAAATTCGTCTCCGGGGTAGGGTAGAGTTGTTTTTTTTTGATGAGTCATGAGTAAACTTTTTTATTTTAAACTACAACGTTTTCCTCCTCTTTACCCTAAATAAGGATGAAGGAAGAGCTCGTAGTGTTCACAGTTTGTGTGTATGCGATAAAAGGACGAGAAGGTGAAAAACTTGTCAAGTGTCTATGTACACCTACCCCTCCCCTATCAGGAATTCTATGAATACTATTCCAGAACATTCGAGGTGAATTTGCCACATAGTATAAAGAGCACCACGTTGACGTAGGTGACTCAAATCAGTAAAGTGTTTGAGTTGAAAGGACCGAGTCCTTGTTGAAATAATGGGAAAAGACTACTACAAGATCCTAGGCGTCTCAGAAATAGCTACGGACGATGAGATCAAGAAGGCCTACCGAAAACTTGCTCTAAAATGGCACCCGGACAAGAACAAGAGCCCAGGAGCCGAGGACAAATTCAAAGAAATTTCCGAAGCATACGATGTCCTCAGTGACAAAGGAAAAAGAGAAACCTTCGACAAATACGGAGAAGAAGGACTTCATGGTGTTCCTAACGGTGGAACCGACAGTAACATGCGTTTTCAAGGCGGACCAGGTTTCGCAAGAACATTCGTCTTCACGAATGGAAATGCACGCGAAACTTTTGCTCGAGCGTTTGAGAATGACGACGAATTCGCGGACCTTATTGGCGGTTTAGGGGGATTCAGCTTCTTTAATGATAGTAGGAGTAGAAAGCCAGGCACGACATTTAATAACATGGGAAATTTCACGTTCGACGCCGATTGTATTGCGCCTCAAACAAAGAAACAAAAGATTCAAGATCCCACGATCGAGAAAGATCTATTGGTGAGTCTGGAGGAACTTGTGAATGGCTGCACGAAAAAGATGAAAGTGTCAAGGAAGGTTCTGGACGATCGTGGTTTTTTCAGCACGGAAGAGAAAATATTGACGGTGAATGTCAAGCCCGGGTGGAAGGCTGGAACAAAAATCACTTTTCCTAAAGAGGGTGATCGTAAACCTGGTATCGTCCCTGCTGATGTGGTTTTCACAGTCAAAGACAAACCGCATGCTAAGTTTACGAGGGACAGCAACAATAACATAATCTACGCCGCAGACATCTCTCTTAGAGATGCCCTGACCGGAGGACTAGCCGAAGTTCCTACAATTGATGGCCGAAAGATAAAAATGAGGTTAAGTGGCATCGTAAATCCTGATTCTTCACAACGAATTCAGGGCGAAGGTCTTCCTCTGCCTAAAAATCCCTCAAAGAGAGGTGACTTGATCGTCAAATATAACATTCAATTTCCCGATCAGCTATCCTCAGTTCAGAGAGACGTTTTATTGAATACACTACCTAGATGATGTAAAAACAAAAAAACATCGAAACCGTGTGATGCTGTAAATACTTATTGTTTGTTCAATGATTTGATATATAATAGTGGATTTATTGCATATCTCTGAAAGAGAATATTTCTGTGGTAATAACCCCTTTTTTCTCATTTTGTAACTCTTGATTCAAATTTACAAGGCTACGTATATAAAGATATGATAAGAATATTATTTTAGATCTAACTTTTAATAGAAATTATAGTGGATATGGTTGTGTTTTGGACCTTTCAACTCCCCATGTTGATATTGGAAAAAAATATATTCTAGATATTGAAAAAGATTTCCAGAATAAAAAGTTAAACAGATCCAATTTCTCTCTTTTTGTTCAACTATTTCATTTATTTTAAAGTTTCTCTGTCCTAGTGTGTCAAAGCTCTAAGGATTTTTTGAATAAACCTGGTCATGTGATGTAGTGCTGATCTTGTTGTTTATTTCTTATTTATTTATATTAATCTTAACATCACACTATTAACATTATATGCTATTTAAAAGAGAAATTCTGTGTTGTTGTGCATCTGTTTGGTAATGGATCACAGATGATGTCAAAATGTAGTGAGAACAAAAAAAGGCACGTGAGGTGCAGCCAAGTGTGTCTCTGACGCTCTCACCAAATTCTGACATCTTCGATGATCTATTTCAGGACAGACCTGCAGCAACATAAAAGCTAATTCCTTTCTATGACAAAGAGGCAAAATGACGTTAGTGGTAATGTTTTTTTTTCTGTTTGTCCTCCAATAGATTATGAGTAAAGAACCATTAAAATGCATGTATAATTCAGCTTATCACATTAACTGTAATAGAACATTTAAATGTTTTCTCTTCAACTCAGTGCCTTCCTTCAAGATTCATTCCTATGTGGTATTGACCCCCATCATACAATCCTACAGATCTTGTTATTCAATCTTTTTTTACATAACATTTCAACATGACCCCAAAATATCCACATTTATGCCCAATTGTAAAAGAAAATGTAGATGTTTTTCTCCACATTTAACCTGATAATTTCCATTGAGATCAGTTTATGTATGATAGTGACCCTCTGGCAATACATGAGGCTGGTTATATTACCCCTAATGACTAACCCTCTTAAAAAGATGTATTGTCGTCATGTGAGGCGTAAGAAAATGGTGGATTACATAATCTGAGCTTTGTACTCCCCCGCAATACTCACTTGGATTGTGCCCAGTGAGTGCTGATCTAAAAAAGTGGGTGAAAATATTAGGCATTTCCCAAAATAGGATATGATATTTGTAAAGATGACTGAAAGTTTTATGTAATCTACATGACTATTATCCAATCTAGTGAAACTCTCTCAACTTCTGGAAAATGATAAAAGATATTAATTCAAATATGAAGTGTTTGTTTTCCTGGATCAAGGTTCACAGGACATACTGGTTCTCTGAGAATTGCCATTTTGAATTCTTTCATTTGGTTTACTTATTTGGAATAAATATTAGTCAAAAATGTCTAAAAGCATCTAAGGAATTTATGTGAAATTATATTTCCTTCCATTTCCTTGATTAGCTTAATGCTTTATTAGTTATGATTTAAACAACTGTATGGACTGTAATAGACAATAAATCCAGATGATTTCCCTTCATGATGAGTAAAGTTGGAATGGTACGACTTTGCTGGATGACAAAGATTCACACTGTCCAGAAAGAGCTACAGTGTTTGACAGGGTGAATAGTTGACAATTTTGTAATCTTTTGCTTTCAAACTTGTCTTGAAGCAAATATGGCATAGGGAAATAGAGGCTTTAGGCACAGCAAAAGAGACAAGTTTTCTCATTCACATGACCATTGTGATTAAGGGAAAAGATCATTGGTGCCTTGTTTTGCAACAAGATAGAACCAAAAAAGTCTGACATTAATTGTGGGAAGATATTTATTTGAAGAGTTTGTCATAGAATAGGTTGGTGGGTTGCAAACCTGACTATTTTAACAATATCTGAATTAATCACTACTCAAGATCTTTGCCTTGTATTTTAAAATAAGACAACTCTTACATGCTACTTGAAATGGTAAATGAAACCTAAAAATATTTGCAAGGGTAACAGCTGATGGACTACATCCCATGTAGGAATGGGGATTGCTAATATGCCTTTTGGTCATTATTTTGGATCAGGATAACCCTAGGTAATTGGGAATTAGGACAAATAATCTGAAAGCTTACTTTTCTTTGTGAGGAAAATTTTGTCATTGTTTCAAAATGTTTCCAAAAACTTATTGCTTAACTTAAATTCCCAATGATTATTATGAATTTTCTTAATTCTGTTTGGCTCAATCTCTTAATTGTCTATCAAAAAATGCAAGGGGATTGATTAATTGATCATTTCAGGGAGTAGAGGGTTTATAGATAGTTAACCCCCTCTATTTTAAAAAAAATTTACCACCAGTTTGCAAAACAAATCAAGTATAATTTATTAATGTAAATGCAATTATGAATGCATTCTGACATTTTTTAATTATACCTTTAAACTGAGTTAAAAACATAAATTTGCCAAAGAAAGCACCTGGCTGAGCCCAATAACAAAAAGCCGCTGATGACAACAACACAATCACACCCAATCTAATAAAAAAAACTTCAGAGAAACCTACAAAACAATCTTATTTTACAATATATTGCGACATTGTCATGAAAATCTACCAACCATAAAATATTAGACTTGTTGATTTATCAACAAATATTTTGCTTGCTGAAATTACCAAGTATTTACTATGGCAGTAGTGACTGTGATACCAATTTTAAAATTGCCAATTTAAACACTTTATGTCAAATAATACCTAAGCTAATTTTGACATCCAGCAATCCATGAACCAAAAAGAATAACATATTTATACAACAATACATCCTCTCCCCTAAATATTTGAGTTTTCTACAATCATAAGTCCATAAGATAAATATTAGGCATATATTAACTCTATACAGTTTAAGCCAACGCTTTGTTACGCAATAACTCAAAGTGCAGCCAGCTAAACTTGCCTTGTCAACTTCTCATAAAACCTCACACACATTATATGAAGCTGCATTTTGACAAACAGACATTTTTTTTGTCTAAACAACAATAATAATAACTGTTATAATTTATAATGTTCACTCATTTGCTAAAAACTTCCATGGTGTTCTCTCTTCTTGCTACCAACACATGAAAAAAAATAGCTTTAAAGATAGGTATGAATTTAAAAAAAATTGAGAGAGATTTTTGCTTAAGAAAAAGCTACAGTTGTAAGTTTACAAGGGGAAAATGGATATACACTGAAAGAGAACAACTGTAATAATATTTCAACACCAAAATAAGTAAAGTCACATGGAGATCAGTTATGAAAAGAGTTGTGCCATAATTTGTGTATCAATTAAGCAGGAAAAATATCATTTGAAAAATATATGATTTAAACAACCTATACAAAAAATACATTCATCATACTACCAACTGGAAATAATCTTTCTATTATTGGCAGTCTTCTTCACTATTGTGATAAACTCTATGCTCACAAAATGCTCTAAAAACAGCCAGCAATATGCTGTCTCTGTTCCATTGTCAAATTTGTAGGGATCTCTACGTCAAATGTCACTATCATATCCCCCCTTTTTCCTGGAAATTTCGGCAGAGGGAGACCTTCATTTGGAATTCTTTTCTGTGTTCCTGGTTGTATAACCTCATTTAGCTGCACTGCTAAGAATCTTCCCTCAATAGTTGGAATCTGAAGTACACATCCACAAAGAGCATCACGCAGATCCACTTTTGCTGTATAGAGGAGGTTGTTTTCAGCATCTCTTTTAAAGTATTGGTGGGGCTTGTCCCCTATAACAAAAATAATGTCTGCTGGAATTACTCCTGGTTTCTGATCTCCATGTTGTTCAAAGGTTACTTTTGTTCCTGCCTTCCAGCCAGGTTTGACTTCAATTGTCAGAATTTTTTCTTCAGGAGAAGCCTGTCCACTGGGAGATAAGGCTTGTCTGGTTAGCTTAAGTTGTTTTGTGCATCCAGTGTCAAGTTCTTCAAGGGAAACTTGTAGGTTGGTCTCAATAGGAGGATCTCGAACAGGTTGTTTCTTAAATGGCTCAGGACAAGGGAAGTCAAAATCTTCATCACAAAAATGTTTAAAGCCTCCAAAGGTTGATGAGTTCCGTGAGGTAGAAAACAAGCGAGAGAAATTGGGGTTAAAATCTCCATCCATGAAGTCTGTGAAAGAAAGAAACATACAGAATAAAAATGTGATTATGTACATTGTGCTCTGTGCTGTGGTGAATAGATCACTACTAAATTCAACACAAATAATATACTCTTGTAGTCTCATGAATTCGTTAAAAAACTCTTAAGTACATACTTTCCATCTTTTACAATATGTAGTTTAAATTTAACACTTCTAGCTGGATATGAGATGTGACATCTGTACATACACGTATTGGGTATTAGAGCTGAATACCACAATTCTATTAAAACAAGGGATTAAATGAAGAAACTTTCTGGTTCAGTCTAGTGGAAATGTTCCAGAAGAAATGGAATTTTGAGAAATGTTGCTCTGTTTTCACACTTCAAATGCACCAGGAAATTGGTGTTCTGATTAGTCGCTCCAATGGAAATGAAATTGTTTCCGCAAGAAACTTCCAGACTGAAATCATTTCATTCTTTGTTATTTTGTACTGCAGATGGTGTAAACAAGGAACCAATATTAATTGATAGAGTCTTATTGCTTTCACAAGATGAAACAAGCTTTAACCCCTAATTAAATGGAAGGTTCTAGAACAGGGAAGTTGGCAATTTTCATCAGCACACCAAAGATAATGAGTTCAAATGTGCTCAGTAGTTCACTTAATTTTCGAAAATAGGCCTACAACTGCCATTAGTTATTTCCTGAATCATGGTTCGGTGTGACTCTTTAAAGTAAAATGAAGGGAGGTTTTGATATGCTGCTAATTATGGCGTTACGAAATTTCATGCCCCTTCAGTTGATTGTATCATCGAAGAAAAACTATGTTAAAAATGGAAACATTATCCAAATGCTACTCGAGGGAGATTTTTACGATAAACTTATTCATCATAGCTTTGCAGCAGGAATTTGATATTCAGCAAATTGAAGTAGAAATATATTTTCAAGGGACAAACAGAATGAAAACAAAGCGAAAACCAAACACAAAAAGTATCAATATATACGTTGTAGTCGAGAGAAAATTCCAGAATCATCGGATATGCTTGAAAAACGACAAACATGCAAAGTGTTCAGAATTTAAAACTGTGAGGAAAGCCATAAACTGCCAATTCAAGACTATTACGTTTTCCCTTCAATACAAACCGGCAAAATTCAGTGGAACACTTATTCCAGTAGATGCACAGTTAAAAACAGACCAGTAATGTGTTAGTGACCGCCGACTGTTGTTTCGCATGAGCGCATTTTTGGTCGAGACAAGAAATTAATAGTAACACATTGATCTCGCCAAGCCACCTTTTTAAGTGCGTCAGGCATAACTAAATACCAAGAAACTACGTAAATGCTGAGCTCAATGCTCGCCAACGAAGATGAAAACCCTCGCGCTTATTAGTAAAGAACAGAAAATGTATTGATGAAACGACCAGGTTTATGTTTTGAAACCTCAATTCAAACGATTCCCCGTAAGCAAAAATTTTGTGTTTAATTTCTACAAATTAAAATACTTGACAAAATCCCAATGAAATAGTGGCAGATAACCTAAAATCGAAATCTTACTGGCTCGTAAGAAGTGCAATATCAACAAGATCAAAATATAGAAGTTTCTAGAACTAGAAAACGCGCAAAACGTATTGTACTCTGATTTTCATGACGGTTCGGATCGAGTTGAGCGAACTCGGCAACAACTTGAATGTACCAAAATATATGAAAAAATCCAAACTATACATCAACAGCCTTTCTAGAATTTATTTTAAGGTTTAATGTAACAGTTTAGTAAATTCAGACGAAAACATCTGTAACCACTCGGTTTGTTAATACCATCTATTCTTGATGATATCGTTAAGAAGCTCAAAGATGGACGACTTAGAACTACCTGTGATAAATTCACACTAAAATCTTCTCTCTCGATGATAAAAATCCATTACCTACCTGAGAACTGAAAATCAGGATCATTGCCAAAAACGTCGCGGAAGATGTGCGCGGGGTCTGTGAATGGAGGGAAACCAAACCCGCCACATTCGTTCTTGAGCCCTTCTTCGCCATAGCTATCGAATATTCTTCTTTTGTCCGGATCTGTTAGCACTGAGTAGGCCTCAGATATTTTTTTGAACGTTTCTTCTGCTCCAGAGTTTTTATTCTTGTCTGGATGAAACAGAAGAGCTTGCCTTTTATAAGCCTTCTTGATGTCTTCCACCGAGGCATTCTTGGGAACCCCAAGAACGGAATAAAAATCTCTCCCCATATACGCCTTCTGTTCACTACAAGCTGAAGTCTCGAAATAAAATCTCGGAATGAGGAATAGCTTTTTCCTGTACAACTGGACAGATATCACGCGGAAATCAAGGAATAAGCACAGAGCGTAGACACTGGGTTCTTTCGAAATCGTTCACCGACCAGGACAACTGTCTTCATGTCGGCGAATGGATCGAATGTTCTAGAAACAGTAATCACCATGTAACCGCGCACGAAAGAAACTATTCACCTGAGAGGGGGAGCCCACGCGTTCATCCTCATGTTTATCTATTACTCTTTCCGCCCCCCTTGCAGAGTTTTCCTTCTTGGAAATCATCATAAGCTCCAAATTATAGTTTTGATGATTTCAGATTCTTAAAAGGAATCTTTAAAAAAAAATTTTCCAAGCGATAGCTCGCTGATTAGAAATGCAAAAATTTGTCTTTCCCACCCCTATTGTGTTAGTTTTGTCACTCAGCCGGACACCACAAAACACCGACGGCAGTGGTCACGAAGTGAATGTTCTCGAATTGTGTTTGTACTTTACAAGGTTTATTTGTTTCTTTGCCGCCTGATTTTTCGTTCAGATAATTTGCGATTGTTACGCGTGGATTACTTGGGTCAAAACGTGTTCGCACCTCTTGTCATCGTGATATAACTTAATTTTTTGGAACAAGAAAACTCCCGAGCGGAACAACATGGCGTCGGGTGGAAGCAACAGAGATAGATTTCCACAGTTCACATCGTCGAACTATGAAATCCCCTCGTGGCAGGTAGAATGGAATAAGCCGTGGTATCAGCAGTTTCAGGAGAAACGAAATGCCCAAAGCAATTACAATTCGAGGGGACATGTTGTAAATTGTAAATGTTCGCTATGCGAAGAAGACATGGAATCTGCATTTTGCCCGCAAGAGAGTGGCGTAGCACATAATTTTAAACTTTCTAGAGATGAGATCGGTGGAGAAGTATTTCCCCCGAATGAAAAGCTGGAAAAGCCGCAAAACCAAAGAACGGAAAATGTGATTTTATTCTCCGATTTACCGGAAGTAATACCATCAACGTCAGCGTCTGCTGAAACCGAAGTTCCCGATGAAATTCATTTTAGTGCGTCATCACAGCACAATTCCAACTCGTCAGCATCATTCGAAAGTTCTACGAACATCGACACAGATGCATTATTTAACAACATTGGCAGTCTATCTGCTGTTCAATCGATATCGGATCGAGTTACAGATCTACAAACGCAGGTGGAAAATTTCTCGGGTGAGAAAGACAGTCGCGAGTTTATAGTCTTACGAGGTTTGCTCGTAGCCACCCTAGCTGAACTGAACCGTATCGACGCAGTTGGCATCAGATGGCTCCAGCAGGCAAAAAGTATCGCTATGGAGTCAATTCATGATCTGCTGAACCAATTAAGAAGCAAAATCAAAGAAGAAGATGACTACTGAAGAACATGCTCTGCTTTCAATTGAAATCTCGTGATTCTACGCACGCTTCGAATACTATTGTTTTATCAGCGCTAATTAATTTTTGTTGATAACATCCGGCCCAATCACCGCGTGAAAGTTCTCGCGAAGTTTCGAAAACGTGATTGTAAAAGCACCTGATGCGTAGCTTAAGATTTTTCATGCAACATGCGCCTACCAGGTGGGCTGGGAAAGTAATCTCAAGAAACGCACCGCTGCATGCAAATGCCGGGGTTATTTTAAGGTAGTTTTATTCGTTTCAACCTCAGCGAACCGTCATCATTATCAAAGAAAAGCGGATATCACAGCGCCGATATTTTGGAGCTGTAAATAAGATACTGTTCTGGGACAGATATACCCTTCGCGGTTTATCGAGGATATTAATAAGTAAGAATAAAAGGTATCGACTTTTCTAGAGACTGCAGTATGCTTTTTATCCTCATTTCCTCCAAACGAATGTTACTTCTTGCAAACGTAGGGACACATAAGGGCCAAGGACTTAGTTCTATAGGCGCTATCCAATGTTCCTTTAAATAATCGAAGACAAAATTCCCGTGAAAGCGAAAGAAATTCTGAAATTTACCACGGCTCCCTCCCCTCGACCGGATATCAATTAGGCGAAAATTTGGCACTTCAGCATTCACCTAGTATTCCTTTTATGAGGAACTAAATGATATCACGGAATTGAAATTCGAAGAATTTCTCTGAGATCTGATATAAAGTACGTGGAGTTGCATCTCATTTTACGACGGAATGTCATCCGGTTTAAAAGAAAATTCGAGGAATTCTGTTGAAGCCAGTGTGCCCTTGACAGCAGCTCAAAATAGGTTCGCAACACGCCAATTTGCTAAAAGAAAATCTTGATGAAGAGACTAATGTAAAGATCACGAGATTAGACATTTTGCTAATCCAATCTTAGTATGAGTCAGCAATAATTTCCAGGGCGAAACAGAGGGGGGGGTATAACCGTATAACCCCATCCCCCCATTTTGTATCAAAGATATCAAAGGTGTTTTAGGTCCGTGGCTTCCGTTCTCTTCTGTTCATGAGAAGAAAATTACTTCTGGAGGTTGAAACTTCGAGGGATTGCAGCTTTCTGGATTTGCTAGCACAAATGGCTTTATCGCGCCTCCTTTTTTGAGCTTTCCACCACAGTTTCAAATCGAAAGATGATATGGGAATACGACGCCGTCGATAGTTGAACCAGAATGGAAAGCGACAAAGGACAAGATACAAAAATAAGCACTCGCAAGAAAAAAATGCCCTTCCTTGAATAAACGCCCACCTCAAGCTCCCTCCCCCGATAAGCGCCCTGTGCAAAAACAGCCAGTAAACGCACCCTTCCCCCGGTTTCCCATCAATTTCCTTAATGACAGAGACACAAGGGAAATCTATTTCTTCCGTATCTGACCTCGTTTATCAGTGAACTACATCAGTACCAACGCATTTGGGGCAGGAGCCTCACTGATTAAGCGACCTCATTTCAATAAACGACATGAGGGAATGGGTCATATCCACCAGGAACGATTTACTTCAAATGACTGACTTGGAACAAGCTAAGTCATCGCCTTATCTTTGCAACAGAGATTTGGTCATAGGCACTTTAGAGTCCCTCTCACCTTAGTGTCGCCAATACTGGTGGACGACTTGTAGACCGTGACTTAAACCTATAAACTTTAAACAAGAGATTATATTTTATAATCTCATGCCTAAACCTCAGCCTCCATGATCCCAGACCCAGGATGAGGGTAACGGGTCATTTCATTTCAGTTGATTGAGCATTTTTTTCGTGAGGCGAGGTATCACTTAATATGCAAGCCAACGGAAAACACGTCATTTCAAGAACATTTTAACACATTCTCCTTAACCCTTTAACTCCCATGAGTGACCAAGACAGAATTTCTCCTTACAATATCATAACAATAATAAGTAGATGAGTGTAGAGAATAAAGAAAAATAACAATGAGGGGATTACTAGTTGATCCAAATCAAATTCTCTGACCTAACATCATAATGATTGCAGACAGTAAGGAGAATTACTAATGAGATCTTGGGAGTGAAAGGGTTAAATCCATGTTTAAGATGATACATGGATAACATTGTTTTTCTCTTACTAACAAGAAGTCGAGCATGCAGACAAAACTCACAAATTTTGGTTCAGGAAATGCTTCGCACGTATGTCCCACGCGGTCTTGCTCCGTTGTGTGCTCAAATTTTCCCTTGTGATTCAATCCCACCTTCCCCCCACATACACACGTAGAACTTCCGCATTGATTAGCGTCTGCCTCGTTCTTAAATCTACATTACTTGTGCATTGGGCTTGTTCGATGGCACTTCAACAAAAAACAATCACTCAGCATCAAGTTCAGCAAAAATCTTGGAGGAAAAAGCATTTCGGTCGGCTGTCGTCAAACAGAAGCCAAAGTTATCGCAACAGCCAATGAGAGGAAAGAAAAATTTTTTAAGGAGCCAATGAGAACGCAAAGTAAAAACTAGATTAAGATGAAGCCAATAACAAGCGTTTGATTGGTTGAGAAGATAGTGCGGGTTTTCCGGCCCAATCACATCGCGAAGGAGAGCAAACACAAAGCCTGACGGTGGATGACTTTAGACCCACAATTGACAATTGCTTTGATCTTTACCCTGAAAAAGAGATTAGAGGAACAGGTCTCCTCTTGCCCTCTGGCTTGTGTGCAGATTTTCCATGTGGTACTATCAGTTTTTTTTTAATGATATACCTCAATTAGTGACCTTTTTTTTACTTGAACAGGGTAGCGAAATGCGCAGATTTTGTCCAAAAGAGGGTCACACTTTGAGAGCCTCAGAAATACAGACTAAGCTGCCTCCCTGACTTTTCCAAAGTGACTCAGAGCAAGAACAAAAGACGACGGAGAGTGAAGCTCTCGACTAAAGGCTCAAGATAGGCCAACATTATTAAAAGTTCATTTAACAGCCAACCTTGAAATTGTTCAACAATGTTGTTGGTGGTGGTACTTGATCTCGAGCCTCAACCGCCCCCTTGCAGTTTGCGGACAAATCCGAGGGTTTCCAAATATGAAGGGTAAAATCACAGCGACGAATAGGTTCCCGAACAGAGACACGCTAGAATTCGATTTTAAGCAACCCACATTTTGGCCACACATTGCCATTGTCACGCCCTATTCAATGTCACCATTTCAGAGGGACACCCTTTTATAACCGCGAAATCGTAAAATTGTGTACCCCGTCTATGATCCAAAACTCGGAGAACCATACCCTGATTGGCGCACATACCTGTTATGGTGAAGTAAGCGATTGTCTCCGCACCCCTCCCCCCCTCCCCTCCCCCTCTCTCTCCATAAGGAAACTTCTGGATTCAAGATGAGCAAAACTCCTTGCATTTGTCCCCGTAAATTTATCTGCACCAAAGTCTTCATAGCAATATTTCAACATATAACCACAGTATCTAAGAATGAAAACTATCCAATGGATTCTCAAATCCTATACTCAAACTTATATTACAAGAGACAGAAAAGATACGGTGACTAAACACCCTGCACAAAACAATCGTGTAGATAGGTTATAATCACAAAAGAGCGACTCTCAAATAATACAATTCACGAGAAAAATGAAATTAGGTCCACCTCTAACTAACAATTCAGTCACGACTGACTTGAACTCACTGTAAACGTTAAAATGTCTCCACTGAAATCTCCCGTCTCAAAGCACCACACAAATCGCTCGATGACGACTTTAAAGAAACCACGGTAGCTCTCTTTAGCTCTCTGAGAATAGCTTAACTGCTCCTAACAGTTACTTTCTGACGATAAGAACATCTACAACTGCCATAGGAGCCCAAGCCCTTATATACAATTATGAAATATTCGAGAACATTCGGCCGTTCGCAAACGTAACAACACCACTATTCTGGTGGCATTACATCATCCGAAAAAAATGTTCGAGGGCATTCCATGGCGTGACACAGGAACACGAAGTGTATTATTTACATTGTGTTACAAGACAATCGAAGACAAAGTTAGATCATTGAAAAGGAAAGCAGTTAAAAGTCTCAGAATAGGATTATCCTGGTCGAGGCAGATCATGTTATCACGGACTCACGATCTATAGCTCCGGGAATGCTCTAATTCATATTTTGTTGATGTTGCAAATCACGATGTTTTGGAAGTCGACGATCAAGACTCCCACTCCAGTGTAAAATGAATAACGGGTGGTGATCGGTTACATGATTTTTCATTCAACACAGTTGGCACTGAATACATTAAAAACATCTTAATAAACCTTGATCCCAGCAAGTCGGTCGGTATTGACAACATCTCTCTTGCCTACTACGCCTATCTGCGCCGAGCGTTACAGATGAAGTGACTTATCTAATCAGTCATTTCATCACGACTCAGTCAATACTCACTGAGTGGAAGAGCAGTATTATCAGTCCTGTACATAAAAAGGGCAGCAAATCTAGAATATCCATTTTTCGCCCCGTTTCCATCTTGACTACGTTTTCAAAAGTCTTTGAGAATGCTATTTTTGATCAGATGTATGCTAAAATAGCTCCTTTGCTTTCTCAAAATCTCTCTGGATTGTTAAAGAGTCATTCCTACTCTACTGCTACATTAAAGATGACAGAGGACTAACGTGCTAGCCTGGATGCTAAAGATTCTGTTGCAGTTGTCGCAGTGGACCTCAGCAAAGCATTTGATAGTGTCAATCATAACCTCTTTTTTGCTAAACTAAAAGCCTACAGCTTTTAAACCACTGTAACCGATTTAATTGGAGAGTAATCGAAGGAACGACGCCAAAGGGTAACGACTGAGGGTATTTGTTCTGAATGGAAATGTGTCATGGCAGTTGTCCCCTAGGGATCTCTGCTTGGTCCATTGTTATTCAGCATATACATAAACGATGTCAAATACAGTATCCCGTACATGACACTAAGACTATATGCCGATGACACCACTGGATATAATTCTGATACTTAAATCATCTTTAGCTCTACAGTTCATGGTAAATAACAAATTGTCCTCGCTGTCGACATGGTTCGAGCAAAATTTACTCTCAATTAATAACACCAAGTCACAGGCTATGATCCCTGGCTCGGCTACACACAAGTGGGACCTTTTCATCAACGGCATGAAGGTCGAAGTGAAGTCTACTCTCAAGATTCTAGAAGTAACGTTGGATAGGAAGATTTCTAACAATGAAACGTATTTCGGCAAAGTTACACAGAATTTATTACAAGACCTCAGCTCCTAAAACGAATATCTGTCTTTGTAATGCAGTTTTAGCCTGTCTTAGTAAGGAGCAGAGCGATAGACTCGAAGATGCTAACTATTATATTTTAAGAACTCTATTTAGGACAAAGAATGAAAGCCACGAAACATTACTGAGTATCGTTGGCATGAATACTTTGAAACATCGTCTTTATTACCAAGCTCTGGTGTTGACTTATAAATGTCTTAACTCAATAGGTCCAAAGTACATTGCCGATTTTCTGAATTTGAGGGACACATGTTATAAACTAAGTGGTAAGGGAAGTAACTTGATACAGCCTCATTTTAACACTGAGTGGATGCATAAATCCTCTTCACTTATAGCTTGCAAGCTGTGGAATAAGCTACCGTTATACATTAGAAACTCAGACAATCTTAAAGAGTTTAAAAAGGCTTTTCATAAGTTCAACTTAGGATCCTTATATTAGGTTATTTGATCATTGTTATTTTTCTCTAATCTATTTTATTCCTTTTTATAGTTTGTGACTTTTCTAAATGTTCATGTCAAATTTTATCGCTTTTAAAAATAACAGATTGTTATATAATGATGTATTTTTAATGTAATAGGTATTACATCTTAGATAGTTAAAGTTTCTCACTTAGGTTTTTGTAATTTTTTTTCCACACGTGCACGTTCGAACGAGTTTCTGTTAACTCTTAGGTGTTTACGTGTTTAAATAAATTACTTACTTACTTATTTACTACCTTTACAATTACAGCTAAGCCTACAGCAATTTTTTCTCCAGGCGGTCTATTTCTACTCTCAACTTCAGCAGAACACAAACCCCTCCAGCTGCCAAATTAATCACCTTAAGAACAATAATGATAACAGTAGTAATGGTATCATTAATAATAATTCATTAATAATAATAACCATAACAATTGTTTAATGGCAAAATTAAGAACAATACTAACGACAATATCAATGATAAACAACAATTCACCGAAGTAGAGGTGGGTTAAAGTGGTAAATATCCACCGCTGGCGAGCAACACTGAGTTGAATAATTATTTTAATATATACTGAAACAGTGCGATAAGTCAGCACAAAACCTTGCTATCCACTGTTTATGTATATACTTGTAATAACCATGACATTTATGAAGGTAACCCAAAGTTTCAAATCATGAAATTACAATCCTAAATTGCAGTCATGAATAATTATTGGATGATAACTTTAGATAAAACCTGGACTTCTGATACATTTTTATACAAATTAAAATTCAGGTTATCCCATGTCCATGAAGATCAACTTCTTGGCGAACTCATAGTTCATTTTTCGGACAATCTTAATCGAAGCTTTCTGCACCATCTTTC
>NC_142677.1:15599137-15661637 GCF_964200805.1 Pocillopora damicornis | reverse complement strand
TATGAAGAGACAAGACGAGCCAGTGGATCCCGTATGAGGTTAATGTAAATAGGTTGAACTGCGCCGAACCTGGGGTGAAGAATAGATACGTGCTCAGCTCTTGACTGCTAACGCGCCGATCAACTCAAAGCTTAAAACTCCTTCTCCGCTACAGGCAACCCAAGAACATTTGTCTATAGTCCGTTCCCAGGGGTGAGGAATTCGAAACTTGCTTGGGTGGGGTGGGGTGGGGAATTTGAACAAGTCAAGTCTTTTCAATGTAATACACGTGTTATTTCCTAGAACATGGAGGTAAAAAGGTCTTCAAGGTTCGGGTTTAAATACTTCACTCAATTGTCGGTCATTGAGTAGAAAGTCACGGTCGCTGATCCTTCTTTTTACCAAAAATGTGACCATCAAATCGGGCAATTGTTCAGGGCATTTGAACACAATTAATCATAGTCATTAAAAATTCCTCAAATATTATTGATGCATTCGCAGCTTCATTTTTCACTAATCATTCTGTACAGTTGTAATCGGACAGTTGAAGCAGCCAATCATACAAAGTCCACTCAGCTAATCCACCAATCACAGAAATGATCAAAATAACCACAGAAACAACCACTTATCCAAAGAAAAACTGGGAAATTTCCAAAATGGAGGAATTTTTAACTTAAGACACTTTCTTCACTGGAGAAATTTGTTCCAGGTGCATTTGTTTTTTCGAATTTTAAATGATCATGATTTATTGGTAACAGGAATTCTTGTCGTCCAATTCTGTCTGTAATCATGCTCGTGATTGACAAATCGGATTCCCGCTTCACGGTCGTCCGATTTTGTTAATCACTCGTATGATCACAGACCGAATTGGACTCCACTCGGTCCTACTACGATTATTAATCGGCACCAAAAGCGGCAATTTGAACGAACTAATCAAAAGTTCAAGTGCCCGGGGGTTGCCAGGGTTGGGGGAGGGGGGAGGGGGGAGGGGGAATGATGATGAGTTTTGATTGATGCACACTTACTAATTGTACACATTTTCCTTTAAATTAGGTTCGAGAGGCTAACGTTCTAGCAACATAAAGGCCTCCAGGTAATAAGCTTTCGATTCATGTCAAATTTTACCTAAATTATAACTCGATGTTGAAAGATTAATCACTTCTTGTAGTTAAAGTAGTTTTTAAGGTTATTTCATTATTAAGTTTCGACCGATAGATTCGTTGGGTATTTTGTGACCTTAGCCTTTCAACAGGAAATCGATAGCCAACAAATATTCGCCACTTTCGTCGACACTGAAGTGAATGATTTTTTAAATATTTACCACGCAAGAAAAGAAAACTCAGTTTATTTCACACCAGGTACCAAAAAATGGTCGAAAACTAAACTCTTGCCACGCGCATCTGTCTTCAGATTTAGCTGATTAATCTCAAGCTTGTTAACGAGCGCGCGAGAAACACAACACGAACCTGTGTGGTATCTATTAATTATTATCAATGGATCATTAGTTTGAAAAAGATTGAGTTTCATTCTGATATGATGATGAAGGTTTGAATCAAATTTACAAATGTATGGCTACAGCTCTAGTTGGCGATTAACTCTTTTAAACACTATTTTAAGGATTTCTCTTTCAAATGGTTATCTTAATTATGCCTCAAAGTATGCGATGAAGGAGTTCTCACCTCTTAAAGTCGACGAAATGTATGTGGTGATGATAAATGACTGGTGACTGAAGATGATCTATATAGTCCACAAATTCAAGCTGAAATCGTAAAGGTTTGATATTCCATCATTCAAACAAGAACAAAACAAAAAGAAGAAAAAAGGACATGTGAACCATTCAAATTCTCTAAAACGCGCAAAGTAATCCGGGATTGCATTGCTTTGACTTTGCCTCGCTCTGTGATCATGATTGGTCTTTTAAGATCGCGCAATCTTCCCAACCAATCAAATACAAGACTTCTGAGAACCAATCGTGACTAAGTTAGTAACGATTTTCATCGCCACAGGTGCTTACTTTTTTCAGCGTTGGTTTGGGTTTGCGATACTCAATTGAAATGAGCTCTGCGAGTCTCTGCTGAGGCTATGTTTGTCTTAATTAACCCTAACTGAGAGCCACGACTTAGACACCTGTGCGGTTATCACGAATCCAGATCCCACCAGCGTGGTTAGTGAGCGACGACGGCTTGTGCATGGAGAAACTTCAGGATTTCTGGAGGTCTTGGGACTTCGTTTGGGAGAACACGAGATACTAATTCTCGAAATCTCTCCAGGCTCTGATTTGTGTAAATGCTAAATAAAAGAGGTAATCGTTACCTGTTCTCGCAGGTTTAGATGTAGAATATTATTCTTGGTTGATCCAATCACTGTATAATTGAGTTTTCCTGTGAGACTGATCATGAGCTGTATCATGGTGCGGCTTCCACATTTTCCTACTCTATTGTAAATAATTCTTTTCTGCAGCAAAGAAGGAAAAGACACAGGTCTATTTAGTGATAATCAATATTGGTCGGAAAGTCACCGGAAAAAAGATTGAAAGAAAACCTCGAGTCACTAGAAAGAAATGAAATGGATGAATACGTTAGGAGAGGAAACAAGCAAACTTGCTAACGAACCATTGAACATTAGTAGATGCCACACAGGTATAAAGTGCTTTTCGCGCGCGCTAATTAACCAGTTCGGAAGTGACTGACAATTCCTATTCACCTCCGAGCTGCTGAAGAGACAGAATCGCGCGTCAAAACTGAGTTAAAATTTCTGACCACTTTTCGCTGTCGTTAGCAAGGACAATGAGCTTTCAGATCTTGCGTCTGAAAGGGTAAACGAGTGAATTCGCTCTTAAATGTTTATGTGAATTTTTAAGGGTAGGAATATTTGCAGAGGCAAAATTAGGATATGGAATAACTCTAAAGCACTTACCACTTTTCGTGTTGATTTGACAGGTGAAAAATCTAGAGACAAAAACATTCTCATGAGTCAAAACGAAAGGCATAACATGAAAGAAGGTGTTTGCCGGCTTTTATTGGATACAGCTTCCCAAGGAAGTAAATGGACTATGATATTGTCATGGGGAAGGGGGGGGGGGGGGTGCGTCACTCTCTAGGGGTCTTCGTTGTGAATTTTCTCCCGTCCTTTTTTTTTTACATGCATGAATGTCTGCTAAGGAGGAGGGGATGGTTTTGTCTGTTCTTCCATCCCATAGCCGTTTGCTGGTTACAGCCCCTTCACCTCCCCCCCCCCCCCGGAGGCAAATGGATTATGAAATGACAAGATGATTTGGTCTTATCAACGGAGCTGATAATGTAAACTGGCCACCGTAAGAAGTTTCTAAGCTAAGGTTTCAAGCGCCCTTCTTCAGAACGAGTTATTCGCTCTGACGAAGGGCGCTCGAATTTCAGCCTAGAAACTCTTTACGGTGGCCAATTTACATCACCAACTCAATTGATAAAAGCGAATCATCTTGTTATACTCCCGACGGAGCATCATGGTTTTTTCTTCTCTCCTACAATGTATCATGGTGGGTTTTTTCCCCAGGATCTCATTAAAACTCATCATAACAGCACTGAATGAACCAACCAACGTAGTGGTGCCTACGAGCATCCAAGAATAGTCCGGGCCATAGACAGCTTTGTCTTTACCATGACGTCATGAAACATGGCGTAACGGTCCAATTTTTAAAAACTTGGGCTAGCACCACATTTTAGTCTCGCATTTTTGCCTCTGATATTCGCCCTTGGAACCCGATTTGATTGATAAACACAGAAAGAGCTTCGCGTCAATAGAAGTAAAATGGCGTCGGTTGAAATGTGTAGGGGAAATCCGCTGTGATGACCTATTTGCAGAATTTGATGATCAACTTGCGTTTTTGCATTGACCGATCCACGTCTTAACAATTTTATTCTGTTTTTTCAGAATTGTGTTTCTGACAGCTTTTAAACATCGATTTACTTTAACCCCTTAGATACTATGGAGAACACACATTCGCCAAAAATTTTAATTAACAAATGTGAACGTTGTCCCTGCGAAGCAGCTGCTTAAATTTGGAAGCCGTTTTTCAATTAATTCCCACGTGTATCCAATGGTTTAACTTGTTTATTATAAAATGCCAAAATCGAAGAAAATCAGTGTTTCACCACCGATTTAAGGATAACAGGCAAATTGCGACTTAGTCCAGAGAAATGTCTTTCAATCAGAAAAGGACCTGTGACAGTATGGCCCATAGAATGTTGGCAATCCTGTACTTTGTCATGTTTATTATTTGCTTTTTTTTCAAATGATCTATACTGACGTGAAAGAAATTAAAAGGACAGTCAAACGATTAAAAATTCATCGGAAAAATATCTCGTTGTCACCCACTGTAACGATAAATCAACAGACTGTTGGTTTGGAAAAACCACAAGAGCTGAATAAAAGGAAACCACTCTTTGTTAAAAGCCGTGTCAACTGTTTGATTTGATGACAAGTTAATCAATGAAATCGGTAGTGCCGGACCAAGAGCGTGATTTCTCCTTTTAATAGCCTCCTGTTGTTGTTATGGAACCCACTAAAAACCCTGGAAATCCATACGTTTTAAGCATTTTTTAATGTTAGGATTTAAATAACTAAGTATTTTCACTGAAGAACCGCAGAACCTCCCAAGCACCATTTCGGTGAAGAAAGAAAAGCCTTTAAAATGTTATTTTTAAGAGAAAAATGAGAGCACTCTCTCTTAAAATCTAGGGAATTCGTTTAAAGAAGAGTTACGCATAAAAACAAGCCGACTGGAAAACAATTAATCACAATATTTCATTAATGACTTTCTGTTGATTAAAAATCTCGCTTCTGCAGCATGTAAATTCTGAAATCAAGGTGTATGAATTTGAGATCAAATTGATCACGACAGTTAAATCTGTAATCCGATGATACAGAGAAAGAAATGTGATCGGAACAGGTCAGGTAATTTCCAAACTAGCCTCCCCACTCATATTTATCGCTTTGGTACGTTGTCAGGCAAGCTGACAAAAGCCAATTCTAACCTATTTTCAACCATTGTTTGTTGTATTGGCTAAAAACCTACAATTATTTTCCGAAAGGGATCGTCTACCATCAAGCATAGGATAAAACTCTTGCCTTTAAAAATCACGGCAAGATTTCTGTATATCCCAATACTTATAAATGTAGTGCTTGGATGAAAGAAATCAGTGACAAAATAAGAAATTACTTCTGGGACAACGGCTTCGTTTTGTAATAACATAGAGTTATTCGGAGTTCTTTCCAAAACCAAATCACAAATATGTGCACACCGGAAACTCTTCCCTACAGTTATCTAAAAAGCACACAAATGAATTAGTGTTCACCGATGGACCTACCTTCCCAGGTTTGAATATTTATGTAGTGGCTCTTCTGCACATTTGTGACTCCTGCGATTAGCGAAGATTTTACATGGTAATAACTTGTCAAGTAATATGAAATTGTACATGTCGCCAAAACGAACGTGATCAAGACCACAAACAGCAGGGAAATTTTGAATCTTCCCTTGGCCTGCATTGTGGTTCTACCCATGGCTGTATCCAAATGAATCATAGCTGTTAATGTTGTATCTCGAGGTGATTATGTAAAACTAACGGAATTGCTAATAAGCTGCGTTGGCCCATTGACGAACCAGCGATCGCGGGTAAATAATCACTCGATTGATTTGTGTGCCATATTTAGTTACGTGACGTGCAATAACACAGGATATAACCGCTGAAATAAATCAAATTGTTATTGTCTTACTGATGTGAAATTAATAAACAGCAGCATCAAAACAACAAGGAAATCTCCTTCTTGACTACTTTAGAGTGTTCCTAGTATCTGTCTCCAAATGAATCATCGATTTCATTGTTTTAGCTTCAAGCAATTTTCAAAACGGTCTGAATGAGCAACGATAGCCGGCCTCGTAAACACTATTGATCGCGGCAGAACACTTTGTGTGACATTTGTCATAATGTCAGGATACCGCTGATATGAAGATTTGCAAATGTCGCAAATATGTCGCAATAACAATATCAAACGGCAGGGGAATTTTGAATCTCCCTTTTACCCAATTTTTGGTACATCTCCGAATGAATTATCGATATTAACGTTGTATCTTCAAGCAATTATGTAAAACGAGAATGAAAAGACTCGATCTCTTAGCTCTCCGGGACACAGTTTTCATAAAATAGTCAAGTTACTAAACCTAAAGAAAGCGTTTTGAAGCGAATTCAAGGCTCATTTTTGGGAAATTTGAGCACTAATAAATCAACTCATCGATCGTCGCCACTGAATTGGGGAAATTTAAAAGCCAATTTCATTCAGCGTTTCGAGAAATACCTTTTAGGGCTGTGCTCCTCAATCAAGAAGTCTCAAACAACCTAAGAAATTTAGAGAAAGAGTCTTAGACGATGATTGTACATGAGTCAACTTGCCACCAGTGGTCTTTCCAGTTGAATATACGGGTTTTATCCCATGACCCCTTTTTTAAATCCTTTTGCGAGTACATGGCTCAAAAGTAAGGGCCTACAAGAAAGTCACAGATCTTGCCTCTTACAAAAAACTTGCCCATCAAATCCTGCACTTGGGTGGGGCATTTGACTGACACAAATTTTAGCCCAGAGGGACGGAAATTTGAACGAACCAATATTAAAAGTTCAAATGCCCAGGGGAAAGGAGTTGCCGAAGAGAGGGGATGTTAAAGCTTCGAATTGATCAACGCATTGGCATTGGCCTCTTCGTGGGCAAGGCTGAGAAACGAAAAATTGGTCAAACGGCCGTAAATTTCATGTGACTCAAGCGTCATAAATGGTTACATACTTTTTTCTTCTTGTTCAGGCAGCCTTTTATTGGCGTCTTTGTGCACATTCTGTTTTTCAACTTGCTATTTCACAACATCTTGTATAATATTTTTCAGCGACATCACACAAGTTTAACAGCCTCCTGTTTAAAGAAGCTCAGCTAGCAAGCTGACATTTCTTTCGGTACCCAGGTCCACACCTTAATTACCCACATTATAGACCTTCATTCAAATGTATGAACCTCGACTAAATTTACAATACAATGTTTACACTGCGAGTCTGACACATTAATGGCTCCTTTTTGAGTTCGCGGATGTTTTTTTGACACGTATCAGAACAAGAGATTCAGAGCTGATTAGAGAGTTCTGAAAACATAAATAATTTTAAGGTTGCGCGGCCAAGATGATAGGCCAATCTCCTCTTCGATAAATTACTGTGAAAAGCAGTCGCTTTTCTTCTTGAAGAACTATTCCAGGCAAAAGGCAGATTGAAACGGTCCAATTTGTTCTATGGCTAATGATGAAAAACAGCAGTTATTTCATTTGTGTTTCTTGTAAACAGTCTTATTTCGGTTACTGTAAAGATTTCGTATGGGTTAGATGTCTCTAGTAGCAGATTAGCTTCTGAAGGAGACCAAAACAACTTTCCATTAACCTTCACCTAATTTCAAATAATGAACACGTTTTATTTCGATCTCGACCATACATGCTTCCATTATATAAATCGCTTGGTTTGATCAAGCATGACTCGCCTTATATTTGCATCGCGCAATTAAAACTTGACTACTGCGCGATTTAGTTTACGTTTCATTTCTGAATACATGTAAAGATAAACACTTTTAGGGACAACTTTACTAGCCTGGGGAGTCATTCCGAGCGCGCAAACTGTTTCAATTTAATTCATTTTAATAATATACTGAGCTTATAAACAAGTTAAATGATAAGGTGCTCTTTCTGGTCTAAGAAAAGACGCCTCTTCTGTACATTATGCATAGAAAACTCTAGTTTTCCATGAGTTTTGTAACCATTTTTATAACAAATAAAGAAATGTTAACTCGTAATGAATTGTCTTTAAAAATAAGGAGGCTACACCGTGTTATTTCGCCTTTATCACTCATTCAGTTATGTACAGCCACGAGTTCTTTTAAAGTATTCAAATACACAACATTAAGTTTGCCGTAGTTCAAACAAACAACGATAACCTGCCTAACCACGGAGGAAGTTTAAGTAATTTACTCGTAGTTGCTTCAATCTTGTTTATGTTCTTACACTAGTCAATCGTTTTTACAACCAAGGAAGCCGTGAATACTCAGTGACGTCTTTACTCTTTTCTCCCTTTGCCGTCTGTTACAGAACCACACTCGCACAACCTCCCTATCCAGGCGCAATCCCTCGGCAATGCGAACGATTTCTTGGGAAGATGGTTTTGGCTGTTTAAGAAAATGATCTTCAAGATGTTCCTTAGCAGTCAGACCGATAGTGGTTCGTCTTTTTCTACGGCGTTCAGCGTTGAATTTATCACCACACGCCCCTCCAGAACATTCAGCCTCTTCAAGCCAGCGCGCCAGAATCGGCTTCAGCTTACAAGCGTTCTTAAAGCTTAGTTGCAGATTCTCGAAGCGGCAGATGGTGGTTTGGCTAAAATCTGTTCCGTGGACTGTTGCCAATGCTGCGCCAACGTTCGTCTGTGTAAAACCCAGCTTGATGCGGCGGAGTTTGAACTGAGTCGCGAACTCCTCCAATTCGCGCAGTTTTGAAGTGTCAATGGCAAAACCCAAGCCGTGATGTGGTGCTGACATACTGGGATCGCTGTCAAAATTAGCCATAGGGTTTAGCATAAATGGAGATGCCACGTGGATATTCGCTCGCGGGTCCATCTTACTGCAGTGAGTTACTGGCGGTAGAGAAGTGGGATGCGAAGGCATCATTGAAATGGGCGTCTCGCGAACCATTTGCTGAAAAGGCGCATAGGATACTTCGGGTGGATATGGAGGGCAAGCCATGGCTGATTTCAAAGTCAAGCTGCCTTCGTTCGTCTTGCTGCCGGAATGAATGCGCAATCTCTGAGCCGTCATTTAAAGCAAAGTCCACACGCTGCAGGCAATAATTGTAGATAACAAAACCAACGCGAGCTTCTTAGGAGCGGAAGACATCAAGTCGGAAACACGCTAAAATGCCGATGTTTTAAGTTCAAAGTGCTCTGCTATCGCAGCGCTCTAAAGATGAGATAAACGCTGCGCTGTTTTTTTTTGATACAGCGCGCGCTAAAAGCAAGTGTTATTTCCAAAGTGTGAATGAGCTTTGAAGAGAGATTGAAGAGATTTTGAGGGCGGAACGAAAATACGGTTGTTAACCTCACGCGATTTTTGACATATTTGATTCCTCGATATGATTTCCAAGCTTTTCTGATTTGTTCTGAACTCTAGATCCTTCGGTAGAGATGTAAATTTTTTATATAAACGTTTTTGTTCACACTGAAATCGCAAATATGTAGGAAATTGTCATTTTTTGGGGAATTTCTTGACCAGGAAAAAAATTCCACGGAGGTTAATGCATCAACATGAATCATAGAGCCAAATGAGCTATAAGTGTGTTTGATAATCGTTCGCTTTTCCAAAAGGCACAATTATTCGTAACTGTGTAGATCATATGGTTCTGTTGTTTCTCTCTGGACCTAATTAGAACTTAGTGTCGGAAGTTGAACACCCTTAATTTGGTTAAGAAAAATTTTTACTTGAGGCGAAGTCAATCAGCCAACGGTGTAAATTAAGGAGTTAGATTCCGTGAGCGGCTCGTATCGGATTTACTTGCCGCCTGTTTAATCGCTCTTTTCTTCTAGCTAAAAAGGCATCGTAGTTGCAAGAGGTTGATTTAAAATTTGTTTAATCCAGATAAAGAAGATTTATTTTCCGCTCACTGACGACACAGATCGATTTGATTTTTTTCTTTTTTTTCCTGATTGCAGCGTACGATTTAAGGGAAAGTAATTCTTTTCTCGCACGTGAAGCGATAACTGTTATAGTTAAAACCACAGGCGCAAATGTTTCCATATTAATGATTCCCAACGGAAGATGTTTAAAGATAAACGGCTGAATTCTGGCGACGAGCTTTGGATATAAAATATTAATGGACAGAACACATTAAGCTCAACTTGAAAAGATATACCGAGCTGGCGTATGAATTTTAACAAAAGATTTTGGATAATGATTTTTAAAATTCTTGTCAGAGACGTTGGCCTGGGTTAACATATTTCTAAATAATATTAAAAAGGTCATTCAGGTTGAGACTCAATAGGTGTCCGGGAAAAAAATTAATTGATTCTATACTACTCGGGGACAGATTTAATTTTGGTTTTGTTCGCGAGTAAATCGTGATTGTCATGATATGAAGTTCAAAAGAATCACCACGCTTTGATAAGCACGCGATTGATCGATTGAAGAATAAGTGGAGTTGACTATTAGTCAATTTAAGGTGAAAATGAATCCGTCATGCAGTCTGCGACTTTGAAGAGAATTTCGAAAGCAGGAGCCATATATGATAAAATCGAATGGTTAGCTGTCGAAAGAATAAAAAACTTCAAAGGCCTTCAAGACAGGTTGGTGAAAAAAAAAGGCAATTCAGTTATCACATGGGCAAATAGCAAATAACAAGTTGATTCTTGAATCAAGAAAGAAGGAAAAACTCTGAACAGACATTAGAAAAATATATGCAGAACAAACTTGACATGTGTAACGCCTGCAAAAAAAAGAGAACTTTTTTGAAGTAAAGTAGGATCTTTATTAAAATATGACATTTTTTTGTAATATCAAGGAATATCCTATTGAGAAAACAAATTGTAAGATCTCTCCCCATGCCCTTGCGGGCCATCAAGCTAAGATGGCGGCAGAAACTCAAAATGTTGTCGTTCTTCACAGTCGCCCAGGAGTAGACAAACCACCATCCGAATCGAACTTCGTACTGGAAAGAAGAAAAATTCCAGAATGCAAAGAGGGCGAAATCTTAGTGAAGACATTGTATTTATCTGTTGATCCTTATATGAGATGCAGAATGAATGAGGATTCTGGAACGAACTATTTGACACCGTGGTCCATTGGAGAGGAGCCAAGTGGAGGAGGTGTGGGTCAGGTGATTCATAGCAGAAGCGAGAAATTTCACGAAGGGGATATTGTGCAGTCGGGTGGATGGCCATGGCAAGAATTTTCAGTTTTTCCTGTCTCTGGAGATCCCACATTGCAAAAGGTTAATAAATTGAGGTCATCTGTCGTGAATTTGAAGTAGAGGGTATAACAGTCAAAACTTCCGTCAAATACGTTTGATTTTTTTTATTTTTATTTTTATTTTTATTTTGATGGTAAGTATGTCTAACCACACATGTATTAATTTGATGGAAATTAAGGGTTCACAGTGAACATGAAGACTGGCCCCCAAGTTAACTCCCCTCCTCTTCTTGGCCCATAACCTATCTTAATTTTCTGCTTACTATCAATTTTATCCTTCAATACAATACAATACAATACAAAGACTTTATTTAAACACGATAATTGTTAAAGCGACTACACGCTTGTGGGGTCGTGCGTAAAATGGAATAAAATGAAGTGTAGTAAAATACAATAGTTAAAGTAGCCTATCAAAATTAGAAGATCTAAAAATATTTAAAATTGTGGTCCTTAAAATTCACTGTCTGTGGAGAAATGGAATTAAAGTTCAAATTTAAAAGTGCCTTTGATTTGTAGGCTAACGAGGAGAGCTGCTTAATGGTTATATTTCTTAAATTTGATTCTTGGAGAAGTGTGTTAAAAACGATAGGTCCTCTTCTGGAAAAACTGTTTTTCATGTAATATGTATTGAATTTTGGTACTTTTATGTTGGCATTACTTCTTAGATTTTTCTTAGTATTCACGTCAACTTCTTCGGTGGTATCTAAGATGGATATAGGTAAAGTCTTCTTATCTATTTTGAACATCAGTTTAGCTAAATTAACTTTATATGTGGTTTCAATAGAAGACCATCGAGCTTTGCTTAGTACGTCAGACTTAGGCATATCCCATGGCCAGTTAAAAATTAATTTTGCCGCTCTACAGTGTAAAGACTCTAATGCAATTAGGCCCTCCTTATTAGTAAGGCCGCCTCAGACGGTGATACCATATATAATTGATGGGTAGATTACTTTAAAGTATAAGTCCAGTAGCATGGGTCTTGGTAAGAACAAGCTGCGCTTCAGCATGTTAAGCTTATTTGCAAAGCTGATCTTTAGTGCTTTGACATGGTAGTCCCAGTTAAGTCTATTATCAATATAGACTCCAAGCAGCCTGGTGTGTTTAACCCATCTTATACAATGATTCATCAGTATTAATGACTGTAGTGGACCATTGAAGTTTCCTCGATGAATTAGCATGCCTTCGCATTTCTTGGGGTGAGGCAATAGTTGATTTCTTAAGCACCATAGCTCTAGTTCCTTGAGAGCAGCATTTAGTTCGGCAATAACAATGTCTACGGTGTCTCCGATACAGAACAGGGTGGTATCGTCTGCGTACATAAAAACAGTTGCATTTGTTATATTATCAGGTAGATCATTTGTGTAAAGTGCGAACAAGGTTGGACCGAGGACTGATCCCTGAGGAACGCCTGTATTAATGCGAGCAAAATCAGAGGCTGCGCCGTCAATGACTGTGAACTGTCGCCTCCCCTTTAAGTAGCTGTGAAGCCAAGCAGCCAGGTTGCCCTTGATCCCAAAGTCAATCTCGAGTTTATGCAGCAATATTTTATGCGATACGCAGTCAAAGGCCTTTTGAAAATCGACAAAAACCACGCCGACAACTTTACTGTTATCAACCGCTTGTCTCCATTGTTCTGTCAGTTTTATAAGCATTAATTCAGTAGAAAATTCATCTTCAAATGTTCTTGAGAACCAGTTGCACTATGACTGCACTAAGGCAAAAGGACTTTAAACAGTTAATGAGAAATATTAGAGAGATACATATTAATTATAAATTAAAAGGGTTCACTTTTTACTGCATTGGGGTTCAAGCAGTTTATTAATAAAAGGTACACTTCCTAAAATCAATGTGAAGAATGCTGAAAAAACCTTCTTACTTATTTCTGGTACTTTTTGTTATTTTATGAAGAACTAGCTTTGATGTGTTATTACTAACTATTTAGGAAGAAAGCCCATTCCTTTGTGCTAAATCATCTCTGTTGCTGGGGATTGTGGGTTTGACTGGACTGACATCTTATATTGGCTTAAAAGAAAAAGCACACATTGAGCCTGGTGCCAATCAAGTTGTTGTAATCAGTGGTGCTGCTGGGGCTTGTGGGATGGCTGCAGGACAGGTGAGAAATGGATCACCATTTGAGAAACAGCTGTCTGAAAAAAATATCTTTAGTTTTCTTTAGTATAGTACTACACAAAGCACAATTAAATGATGCCATGACAGACACTCCTGGGGTGAACAGTGATTTTTGTGTTACAGATAGTTGATAGTTGCAGAAACATGCTGTGATCAAACTATAAAAAATTACCAGTTTGGTACAATCAACTGAGTTGATAATGTAAATTGGCCATGATAAAGAGTTTCAAAGCTGATGTTTCTATCATAAGTCCTTTCTCATTCACTCTGCAGAAGGTCTAATGCTCAAATGTCAGTTTTAAAACTCTTTACAGAGGCCAATTTACATTTTATCAACTTAGCTGACAACACTAAATTACCCTGTTATACTCTCTCACTGATACAGCACCACAGTTTCTTTAAAAGCTTACCCTTTTTGTCCATATGAAAAAATACCTTTGAGACTGGAAAAAGTTTCTGTTTTTCTGCAGAAGCATTCATTTATATTTTAAGGGTGTTAGTGTCAATCGTATCTTTTACATCTGACTCATATGATAATTGCTTAGAGGAAGATAATTATTACCATCCTCTCATTGCTTTTAAAAAGGAGAAGGTAGCTTTGGTAACTTTGTTACTTTTATCTTCACTCTGAAAAAAGTATGTATCAAAACCACAGTTTGAGATTCCAAAGAGTAAACACCTCCTAATGAGTATCTCTTATCAAGATTTTGGTGTAGTTAATGCTTTTCTGACCTTTATTCAGGATTTGTTTTCTTCAGTTCTTACAAGATTAGTTGGTGATCAATCTCACCACTAGGCAATTTGCAATTTCCTTCTAAATGCAGTTCTTTTCCTCTTAATAAAGATGACTATTTTGGTTGCTAGTCATTGACTGAGTCGTTTATTTTTTAGTTTCAATGACCCTTTGATGCTGTGAATGAGGCTCTTTGATCAGTGAACATGTTACCCTTTACACCACTAACCCTGAGTCTACAACACAAGGAAGTAATACAGTTATGTAATTGCTATTTTCTCAGATTGCAAAGCTAGAAGGCTGTGGTGTTGTTGTTGGGATATGTGGTACTGATGAGAAGTGCTGCTTCTTGACAGAAGAGATGGGCTTTGATGTGGCAATTAATTACAAGACAACAGAGAACATTAGTGAACACTTGAAAATGAAATGTCCAGCAGGAATTGATGTTTACTTTGACAATGTTGGAGGGGAAATAAGCAATGAAGTGAGTTTGTATTTCTAATGTAAAAAATGATTACTAAATGTTCTCAAGTGGCTTAAATTATATTTGTTTATTCAATATGATATTTTATATTAAGTTTATTTAAAATTGCAGTGAGATTATAACTTCAGTTAATATCAACAGAGCTTAAACACCTACTTTAAAGATGTACCTAGCAAATAAAAAATATAAGATGTTTTGAAGTGAAGATTTTAAAAAATCAAATTTACCACAAAAAATTTGTCTCAAAGTAAGTCATTGGTATTGGCTTGCACTAAAGAAAACAGCTCTGATTTATTAAAATTTGGCTGCAAAGGACACTTATGCGTCAATCAATTTGAAGCTTCAACATTCCCCCCTCCTACCCCTGGGTAACCCCCTAAGTAATGGAACTTTTGTAGATTGGTTTGTTTAAACTCCTGTCCCCTGAGCAAAATCATGTTCAAATGCCCCACCCAATTTTTTTTGTAAAACTTGAAGGCAAAGTCAGCAACTGTGACTCTCTACACATTGACCAAGCTTTAAAACTGAGACCTTGTACATCTTTTCTTCCAAGCCACTTGTTCACGAAAGTAAACTATTTACATTTAACACCTCCATATTACTAGATATAACACTTATATTCCGCTGGAAAGACTTGACACTCCCAGTACAAGTTCCCCACCTCAATTAGGCAAGGTTCAACTTCCCCAACTGTCAGGCATGAATGACAGTCAAATGCCATTGATGTGGAGGTGGAAGAGGGGGAAGGGATGTTAAAGCTTTGAATTGATAGGTGCATTACTAAGAAATGGCCACAATTCAAGTATGTTCTTGTGTGAAAAACAATAGGCTCTTCATTTTGAAAAGTCCCTTGGAAGTCTAAAAAGTGCCTCCTCTTGGAAAGAGTTGGCTCTCTTGTGTAGGTAATAAATATTTTTCAGGTTAGAATGTTTTTCTCAGTGGAGATGGAACTTTGTTTCAAAATCTTTGAATGAAGATGTTCCCTAAATATAAGTGTTACAAAAGAAAATTTCCAATGAAGCATACTTTTCACCTTTTGTTGGTTCTAGGTTATTCGCTGCATGAATAAGGATAGTCACATAGTATTATGTGGGCAGATTTCAGTTTACAACAAAGATGTTCCTTATCCACCCCCACTACCCCAGGACATACAAAACATACTGCAAACTAGGAAAATAACACGTGACCGTTTCCTGGTGTTGAATTACATGGAAAAGCTCCCGGATGGAAAAAAACAACTGGAGTCCTGGGTGCGAGAGGGAAAGTTAAAGAATCGTGAGACGATCGTGGAGGGCCTGGAGAACACTGGGAAGGCCTTTGTTGAAATGATGCGAGGTGGGAACATTGGTAAACAGATTGTGAAAGTAGCCGAGATTGTGCTTTGAAATGGTGACTTTTTTAATCACTATCTATGCCAATGATGTGAGCACGGCTATATTAAATAATCTAGATCTTTCACGGGATTGCTTTTTAATGAAATGACTTTGATAGACTAGTCTTTTATATATAAATATATAATGTAATATTTATGTATGAAAAGCGACCAAAAGAAGTTGTTGAAAAAAAACCAAAAAACCAAAAAAAGTTGTTAAACCTTGTTTACTTCATAGAAGAAAATAATTTTGTGCTGTATTTGGTGCTTTCAGTTTAGCCGTAGAGAAGTGGCTTGTAAACCACGATAAAAAGCCGAAAAACACTCCACAATTGCACCTTGCATTGATAAAAACGCAATAATTAAGATAGTAATGGTGATAAATTGAAGAGAAACACCTCTACATTTAAGAGAGTGGATCGCTCTCCATACAGCTACAAAAAGTTGCCTGACGGTTTTGTACACTTTTCTATCACACAATTTCCATTGCCCTCCTCCTGGGTCCTTTTGGGCTTATTGACGTGATTTACGGGTTTTCTTAAGCCAAATAAAGCATAAGCTAGAGAAACAGTCACCAAAAAGCCAAGAAATCTTGCAACCCGTAAAATATCCGCCTAGTTAATCCGTTATATCATTAAAGATGCATGTCGGTCTTAATTTTTGGTTGCCAAGCTATTGGGAGGCTATTATTACATGTGCGAGCAAAATCGTTTTAAATTCAAATTAAAACCCGGTTATGTGCATGAATTGCTGATTTGTAGCGGAGGTTGGAGGAAGATTTTCTTATTTATGAAAAGACCGACTGGAACTACATCTCGACAAGCTTTTTTTTTTTTACAGCAGTGTAATGAAAAACAGTCGCTGAACGCATCGAGAAAGTTTCAGAAAAACCGACAGAGTCGTACAAAAATTATATTTGCCGGTTACGATCATTATTACAGATGAAATCAGCTGAGAAAAACGATGAACATATGAACTCCGCGACCGGATCGTTCGCTGAAAATGAACTTTCCACGCAGAAAAAACGCCGGTCCAAAGACATCACAGAACTAAAGGCTGAAGCTGAAGGCTTGAAAGAATCCTTGTCGAGCCTTACGACGGAAGATGAAAAATCACAAACGAAGGAAAGGGCGGCATATTTTGATGACCTGTTCCAGTTTTTAGGGACGACGAATGTTAAAATGGACAGGAAAGTGTTAGAGCACATTATGGAACTTTTAAAACTGGATGTACACCCAGACAATATTGTAGAATTGCTAACAACAGTGATGGCGATGGGAAATGAAGAGGTTATTTTCATTTGAAGGTAAACGCTGAGAAAAACAGTGGACCTTGTCTTTGTCGGGATCACGAATGCCTCCCAGATGTTTGTTTTAAATTTAATTAACGAGGAATAATTATTTTTATTGTTTTATTCAACTGCAAGACGTGTTTTTTAACGTTCTTTTTTGTATTTTTGTGCGTAAGTACTTACTCGTGTATAATTTTTTCATATGCAATAATTTCACAATCCGGTTTTTAATTTTCTTTTGGTTTTTAATCGCAGTAGAATAGGCTGGTACAATGTGTACCTTAACAAAACTTAAATAAACAGTGGGACACCTGTCTTGAGTGGTAGGAAAACGAACGTTTCATTGTGTGGTGTCATTTGTTTATCATTTTTTAAATTTTGATTTTAATTTTTTTATTCTACGCGACCATAAAAAAGGAATATTAGAATGTAACTGTGATGATCTTGGTATTAGAGACTTTGAGCAATTGATTTATCCCTTGACGGCGGATTCTTTCCGACATACGTCAATGTCGCAGGATGGGTCATTTTAAGATTCTTTCGTTATGCAGCTATATCTTCGTGTCAAATCGCTTTCAGCACTCCGTTACAACACTCCACACTGTCCGATTTTTTATTCGTCACTCAATATTCAATGTTAGCGTTCTTTAGTAGATTAACTTGTTACCAAGGTGGAACGTTGCCAGAGATACAGTGCAACGACTGGGAGAAAAACCTCCCCCCTAATTAGAATTTAGACAGCAACAGCAAGCATCAAATCTTGGGATGGTTGGCAGACGGGAATTATTTCTCGAGAATTTGTTTCCATTTCTAGTGCTCCATTCCATCTTCATGAAAATTACTGGTTCATGTTCAACGAAGGAGAAAGTGTTGTAAGATTGGTTTAAACGCGCCACGTTACCGAGTATTCGCTTTCTGAAGAATATCCTTAACGGGAAAAAAATGATAATCACAGGCAAATATTGAAGCACTTTTCCGCAACGGCTATATCGCACTATGGGTTATTGTTCATTTAATCCCTTATCCAGGTAAAACATATTTGGTCTCGCGATGCGGTTTGAAGTAAACACGGTAGACATTTTCACCCAGATTTGATTCCTCGGATTAAATCAATTTCAGCTACAAAATATTATTGTCATGTCTGAGAACACAGAGGGAAATGGTTATCGTCCTTCAGGCTTTGGAGGTTAACTTAACACTTTTGGGTTTAAAAACCCTCAGAGTGACTAGCATCTATTTCTCCCTACAATATTACCCGTGAATCAAATGCTATATCAAATGTATAAAGAACAGTACGGAGAATGTACATAGTGATATTAGGGTGAAAAAGGTTGACAATTTCGTTCCCAGGGGCTTTCGGTTTTCAAAATGGCGGTTTTTTTTAAAATTAGGGGGCGCCTGGGAACGGAAAGCACACTCCGACATCCGTCAGAAGGAGGTCATTTCGGGTAGATTTCCGATTACGAAATCCGAGCTCGCCCGATGTTGTCTTCGTGATGAAGGCCCTATTTAGCATATTAGACCCGCAAAACAGAGTAGAAACGAACACGTGCTTCGTTTTCGCTCATGACTTCGTATTAGGCGTAAGATATTGCTTTTTTTTTTCGTTGCTTACCTTTATTACAGACTCCACAAAATTTTTGCGATGCCTCCTTTTCACGGATGGCCGATTACAACTACAACATAGTAACACCTCCACGAAATCTGTCAAAAGGAAGATTTTAAAACACCGGAAATGGAGAGGAAAGATAAATGATACGGTCGATTAACTCCCAGACAATTGAATGGTCCAAACTAGCAAAGGCGGGAAATTTGTTATCGTGCAAGGTATCAAAGTATCTGTTTGCTCACTCAATTCGTATTCAGCGTTCGGCCGTATTCCAATCGATAATTTCGCTTTCTGAACAAAATTTCCAATTCTATGATGGCACGTAAATTAACTTGTCAAGAAGTGAGTTCATTGTTTGAGAGAAAGTTGTCTGAAAGGTCAGGTCTCTCCTGAAGTCTACTATGAAAAAGAATTCGCGCAGGATGAAAAAAAAGAAAGTAGACTATAAAAGGCTGCCAGTATCTCGGAAGAAAAATCCTTTCACTGGACGTGTAGGGGAAAGAGCAAACAACATGCAAAGGGGGTATAACGTCAGCTTAAACGATATAGAACGCCAGCCTGCCAAACAGCCGAAACTCGCACACATCAAGAATGCCAACTCAAGCGCCGAGGCTTAAGTAAACATAAACCGCAGTGTGAACGTGAATAACTCTAATGGTTCAAATTCAAACGCCAATCCAACTGTAAAGGCAAGCACCCCTTACACACCAAACACGACCACATGCATCACCAGCACCGCAAACGTAAACACCATCTCCTCCATTAACATAACCTCGAGCACAACCAGCACTGCAAACACATGCATCATCCTTACAGTAAACGCGACAACGAACACAAACCTGGCCCAGCAAAATAAAAAAGACGATAGAGTAGAATTTGTAAAGACCTCTCACTGAAGCGCCTCAAAGGCCGGTAAATTCCATCTCTCGGAACAGGACATTTGCACCATTTCAACTGGAGACTGGCTCACCGACCATATTGTAGGTGCAGCTCAGTCTGTTCTGAGGGAACAGTTCCCTCACGCAAGAGGATTGGAAAATACAACTTTGGGGCCTATTTTTAATTTTTCTGTTCAAAAAGGCCAATTTTCACAAATCCTGAATACTGGCAGCCATCATTGGGTGTTGGTATCTACTGTAGGATGCTACACTCCTTCTGTAGTTTATCTGTACGACAGCCTGTTTTCGGGAAGAATTGCAGCCCTCGTGCAGAAACAGATTGCATCAATTATATACGAGGAAGGAACCAGTTTTAAGGTCATTGTACCAAATGTGCAACACCAGAACAATTCCGATGACTGTGGAGTTTATGCTATTGCTTTTCTGGTTTCGCTACTACATGGCCTCAATCCTTCTAATCTGACATTTGACAGGAAGCTGATAAGACAACATCTTTTAAAGAGCCTGGAGAGTGGATCATTTGACCCCTTTCCCCTCTCTAAAGTACCCGAGTGTCGAGACAGGAGGCCACTTTTTGTTCAAGAGGTCTCGGTAATATGCTAGTGTAGAATGCCGAGGGAAGAGTCAGACTCGAAGTCTCCTTCTCGTTGTGTGAAATGTTGTAGCTGCAAGGAGTTTTTTCACAGGAAATGCATTTCAACAATTATTTTGGGAGATTCAAGTGCAAACTGGCGTTGTCCAAACTGCGAAAGAGCCCTTTTTTTCCGTTGCTAACCTATATGACAGATTCCACAAAATACATTTGACGCCTCCTTTTCACGGATGGCCGATCACAACTACAACGTAATGACATCTTCACGAAATCTGTCAAAAGGAGGATTTTAAAACACCGGAAATCTTCTGGATTTCTGATGAAATAAATTTAACGCAGTTACGTTCAGAGTTTAAGCGATATATTGTTATTTCTAATATGGTAATGGATAAAAAAATTGTACATTACCTCGATTGGACGGAGATTAAGTTTGAATATAATGTAGCAGGCGATATTACTTTTGTCGACAAGGATAATCCGTGACTTGTCTCACCTATTATATTCTCTCTATCTGCGTTGTGCCATGATCATCATTGAAAATATTCTATGATAATATTTTTTACAATATTTAGATGAGGATTTTCAATTCTAAACGCAAGAGCGTACTTAGAGAAAGATCTATAAGAAACAGTTTCTCATGAATACATTTTAAAAATTCTTTTAGCTGACTTCTACATAGATAAAAAATTACTACACATATATATTTCACTTCGACGATTATCTTAATAAACAATTCATGGGAAGTTCTGAGAATCAGTTTTTAAAACTACATGTTAAATTAATGGTTATTTTTCTCTTCCTGCTTAAGGGCTCTTTCGCAGTTTGGACAACGCCAGTTTGCACTTGAATCTTCCAAAATAATTGTTGAAATGCATTTCCTGTGAAAAAACTCCTTGCAGCTACAACATTTCACACAACGAGAAGGATACTTCCCTCAGAACAGACTGAGCTGCACCTACAATATGGTCGGTGAGCCAGTCTCCAGTTGAAATGGTGCAAATGTCCTGTTCCGAGAGATGGAATTTACCGGCCTTTGAGGCGCTTCAGTGAGAGGTCTTTACAAATTCTACTCTATCGTCTTTTTTATTTTGCTGGGCCAGGTTTGTGTTCGTTGTCGCGTTTACTGTAAGGATGATGCATGTGTTTGCAGTGCTGGTTGTGCTCGAGGTTATGTTAATGGAGGAGATGGTGTTTACGTTTGCGGTGCTGGTGATGCATGTGGTCGTGTTTGGTGTGTAAGGGGTGCTTGCCTTTACAGTTGGATTGGCGTTTGAATTTGAACCATTAGAGTTATTCACGTTCACACTGCGGTTTATGTTTACTTAAGCCTCGGCGCTTGAGTTGGCATTCTTGATGTGTGCGAGTTTCGGCTGTTTGGCAGGCTGGCGTTCTATATCGTTTAAGCTGACGTTATACCCCCTTTGCATGTTGTTTGCTCTTTCCCCTACACGTCCAGTGAAAGGATTTTTCTTCCGAGATACTGGCAGCCTTTTATAGTCTACTTTCTTTTTTTTCATCCTGCGCGAATTCTTTTTCATAGTAGACTTCAGGAGAGACCTGACCTTTCAGACAACTTTCTCTCAAACAATGAACTCACTTCTTGACAAGTTAATTTACGTGCCATCATAGAATTGGAAATTTTGTTCAGAAAGCGAAATTATCGATTGGAATACGGCCGAACGCTGAATACGAATTGAGTGAGCAAACAGATACTTTGATACCTTGCACGATAACAAATTTCCCGCCTTTGCTAGTTTGGACCATTCAATTGTCTGGGAGTTAATCGACCGTATCATTTATCTTTCCTCTCCATTTCCGGTGTTTTAAAATCTTCCTTTTGACAGATTTCGTGGAGGTGTTACTATGTTGTAGTTGTAATCGGCCATCCGTGAAAAGGAGGCATCGCAAAAATTTTGTGGAGTCTGTAATAAAGGTAAGCAACGAAAAAAAAAAGCAATATCTTACGCCTAATACGAAGTCATGAGCGAAAACGAAGCACGTGTTCGTTTCTACTCTGTTTTGCGGGTCTAATATGCTAAATAGGGCCTTCATCACGAAGACAACATCGGGCGAGCTCGGATTTCGTAATCGGAAATCTACCCGAAATGACCTCCTTCTGACGGATGTCGGAGTGTGCTTTCCCCTGGGAACAAAGGTTTGTCGCACGTGAGGAACGGGATTTTTGGAAAATTAAATGTTTTCCTCGTTTCACCAAGGGTTATTCTTTATCTATTGCGTTTGAAAGAATTTTCTTAGTTTTCGATAGACTTAAGATGATTCAGTGCACTTTTTGAAAGCCTCTTCAAGGATGAGATGCAGAGGTTTACTGATAGTTGGATCAGGAAGATTTGTTATCGTTGATCTGCGATGACCATTTTGCTTACATCTCACAGAACCAGGTAAGACTTGTACTTCATATCAGAAATAGCAAGCTTATAGATACATAGGAGTCTGCTTAGTACCTAGACGTTCTTCTAACTTCACAGATGCACCAAAGCTGTGAGAGATAATTATAGACTTGCAAACTCCATATCGTAAATTATTTTTAAATTATTATTTTTTTATTTTTTACCCTTTACGGTGGCTAATTTACGTTTTCAACTCAGTTGTTAACACTAAATTACCTGCTATTTTTAAATAGGCCGCAAAAAAAAATAAGAACTTAAACATTTCTTGGTTAGAACATTAAGAACAACTACGAATACAGTAGTTTGGCATGAGGCTGCTGTCTCAGTCTGTGGATTTCTCTTAACTGTTCGACTCCTAAAATTGACTAGTGTCTAATTTATTCCTATAATATCACTCCTGAATCACACGTTAGGGGCATGAGAATACAGTTTGATTGTTATTCTCCTTGTCAGCACCTCAGGATATGTCTATGGAAAAGTATAGAGAATATGCATACTGATGGTAGGGTGTTGAGGGTTAAGTGCTTTTTAATTAATTTGAAAGTAACAAACAAGCAGTTCGAGTATGTACTTCTCTTGCTGTTCTTCCGTAATACTGCATGTTCTGTAATACTGCATGTTCCATAACACTGCATGTTTTGTAATACTGCATGGTCTGTAACACTGCATGTGCTGTAACACTGCATGTTCTGTAATGCTGCATGTTCTGTTATACTGCATGTTCTGTAATACTGCATGTTTTGTAATACTGCATGTTCTGTAACACTGCATGTACTGTAATACAGCATGTTCTGTAATACTGCATGTTCTGTAACACTGCATGTTCTGTAACACTGCATGTTCTGTTATACTGCATGTTCTGTAACACTGCATGTTCTGTAATACTGCTTGTTCTGTAATACTGCATGTTCTGTTATACTTCATGTTCTATAATGCTGCATGTTCAGTAATACTGCATGTTGTTATACTGCATGTTCTGTAATGCTGCAGTTCTGTAATACTGCATGTTCTGTAATACTGCATGTTCTGTAACACTGCATGTTCTGTAATACTGCATGTTCTGTAATACTGCATGTTCTGTAATACTGCATGTTCTGTAACACTGCATGTTCTGTAACACTGCATGTTCTGTAACACTGCATGTTCTGTAATACTGCATGTTCTGTAATACTGCATGTTCTGTAATACTGCATGTTCTGTTATACTGCATTTTCTGTAATACTGCATGTTCTGTAACACTGCATGTTCTGTAACACTGCATGTTCTGTAACACTGCATGTGCTGTAATACAGCATGTTCTGTAACACTGCATGTGCTGTAATACTGCTTGTTCTGTAATACTGCATGTTCTGTAATACTGTATGTTCTGTTATACTGCATTTTCTGTAATATTGCTTGTTCTATAATACTGCATGTCCTGTTATACTGCATGTTCTGTTATACTGCATGTTCTGTAATAGTGCATGTTCTGTAACACTGCATGTTCTGTAACACTGCATGTGCTGTAATACAGCATGTTCTGTAATACTGCATGTTCTGTAACACTGCATGTGCTGTAATACTGCTTGTTCTGTAATACTGCATGTTCTGTAATACTGTATGTTCTGTTATACTGCATTTTCTGTAACACTGCATGTTCTGTAATACTGCTTGTTCTGTAATACTGCATGTTCTGTTATACTTCATGTTCTGTAATGCTGCATGTTCAGTAATACTGCACGTTCTGTTATACTGCATGTTATGTAATACTGCTTGTTCTGTAATACTACATGTTCTGTTATACTTCATGTTCTGTAATGCTGCATGTTCTGTAATACTGCATTTTCTGTAACACTGAATGTTCTGTAATACTGCTTGTTTTCTAATGCTGCATTTTCTTCATTATCCTGCATTCACAACAAAATCTGCTCCACAGCTCAACTACCTTCAGTGTAATTTTCCATGAATATCAAAAGTTATTCCAGTTGGCTGTGATTCTGTTTTACCTTGAGTGATTGGACCAGAAAAAATTGGGCCACTTTCTTAAAAAAATCAGATTCAAAATCAAACCAATAGAGATAGGATCACTTGTGTTTTCCCAGCTTCAAGCAATTTACTTGCTTTAGCTTAAAATTCTCATTTGCTCCTTGTGATATTTTCCTTGGTTCTGATTGACTGCTGCGATATCTTTGGTTTTGGTTTTGTGACATAACTTGAAATGACCTCTGACTATTAACTGTATATGCCAGAAATCCAGTGGTTTTTTTTAAGTGCAATGAAATCAACAGTGCATGAAAATTACTTCATGGCCAAAGGAAATTAGCATAACTATAGACGCATATGAGAAATGAGACAGAGAAAACAATGTACCGTATTTGATCAGTTATAAGATGCACTCAGTTATAACATGCGCATAATTAATTTGCCAATGATAAAGGAAGTGGTATGCTCCTCAACGTAGTTGCTCCAGAAATAATGGCAAGAAATAAGGTCCTCACATACTGAGCTGGGTTCAAGTTAGGATACTGGGAGTCACTCCCAGTCACATGACTCAATTTTTCTTTCCAATGCAAAGCAACAGCTTTGTTTCGTACCCAGTAACTAACCTGTGTCCTTTTGACAAAGTGATAGAAGTGAGAGTGGAGTCTGGTTGAGTAACTAGCTGTCTTACAGAAGAATGCAGTTGTTGACTGACAGAATGACTGAGTTATTGAATAAACGACTGACCAACAAATTAACTGACAGACCGACAAACTTACCAGAGAACTGTAAATGAAAGACTGGCTGGCTGTCTGACTGACCACCTTACTGACAAACTAGTTCCTTCATTTACTCACAAACTGGCTCATTGGCACACTGGCCTATCCATTACATAAATAATTAGGGGTTCAAGATGTAAAAGCCTCATGGTAGTTCTCAAGAACAAGTTTCATGATGACTCCTGCCACAATGTATGATATCATAGCAAGGTTAACAAAACTCTCCTCGTTATTTTGGTTAAGTCATCTAATTTTATTCAGTCTTCCTCGGGATACAGGCTATGGAAACAAGTTTGACTTCCATTCTCAAAGATACTATCAGTTGTACAAGTTCTTTTTTATTGCCTGTAATAAGAGTCTCGTCTGACCATCAGATTGTTACAGAATGCTTGTTGAAAAATAAAGTTGCCAAGTGCATATGTCTTTGGTTCTCACCAATAAAGTTTTTATTTGGAAATAATTGATTCATTAACCAGTAAGGGTTAGTGCTGGAACTGGCTAGCAATCTTTACTTAGTAATTTACAATTTAACAGCCCAAAAGTTTGACTGGTTTTAATTCACATTTTCTCATCCTTTCAGACATTCCATTCAGAAGCTGAGGATTTCTTTGCACCTATCACAATCAGGGATAATAAATCCTCCAATTACATATTACTGTTTGTGCTTTGATCTGATAGTTAAATCATTGTTCTTGGCCATGATCAATATGGTTTTTAGCGAATATGGAACAAACTACACACAATAGCACAAGAATGTGAATATTCCAGCACCCCTGAAGAACCGATCGAGAGAATAAATAGACACCCCTTCCTGAAACAAGGTACAAACCCTAAGGGTGTACCCTTCTGAAGCAATAAAAGGTCGGAAAAAGGAATTTCGGAACATATCTTAAGTCAATTTAGAACTGTGTTGCTTAATCCAAGTTTAGTTTAGAACTCGGTTCGATTAGTAAATTCAGATGGATAACTTTGGCCTTTCTGAACATCAACAAATATTAGAACAAATTTGGTGAATTTGTGGAGAGCGATTGAAGAAGGCAAAAGATAAGTATGAGAACAGTTTTCTTTGCACTGGTAAGATGGAGATTATTTTCACAGCCTTTGGAGTCAAAGTTTGTAAAGATGACCTTGATATGTGCTGTCCCTTGTTCTACCACAAGTGCTACAAGCTTGTTTTAAGAGGAGGCACATGCTTTGCAATCAATGTGTGGCCTCCGCACTAACGCATTGGCAACTGCAAGATCTGCAGTTTCCCTAAAGATCAACGGAATCTGGTGGGAAAAAGATTAAGCCTGGAATAAAACCCAGAGAGGACTCAACTGGACCCAAGGAACAAGTGGAAATGGTGGAAGGAATGTCTGGCACTTTAAGCTTCCAACCTGACCCAGCCACACTCTCATTCTCTGAGGAGGTAAAGAATAAAAAAAGCTTTAGAGGATCAGGACCTCTTTACTAAGAACAGTTTGTTGAAAACATCAAGCATGAGTATAGGTGCCCAATTCGCAAAGAGGTACTTGATCAACCAGTCCAGACAAAATGCCCAACTCCACACATATTTTTTGTTAGTTGTTCATCATTTTCTTTTGAAATGTGTGGATCACTTTGCCCAGTGTGCCGAACTGTCATTGTAAATCCTAATGAGTTCATTGAGCCAGCCCCTTTTGTTCTTCCCACTATACTTTCAGAGTTAGATTTTCAATGTCCTACTTGTAAACACACAGTAAAACTTCACCAACTACCTCAGCATCAAGAATATTGCATTCCAAGCCCTACAACAGTATCCAAACACATCTTAGCCCCTTCACAAAGATCAGTTTCAGCAAAACCATCCCCCCTTGTCCCAGTGAAACCCATACCTGCAGCAGAGGAAAAGGGACCAGCACAGGTAACTGTACCATTAGTAAAAGCAGAACTTACAACCACCACTGGCACAACAACAACCTGTAGGGAACAACTGTCAGTGAATCAACTACTAACTAGCCCAAAGGAAGTTTATTAATCTGTAATGGAGGAAGTTGGATTGTTCATCATTCGACAGTTCCTTTCACAGTCTCAGGGTGGGGCAAGTATTCTCCTCAAAATGGGTTGCCAGGTAATAAAATATTTTTCAAGTTGAAAATAAAGACATTCATTTCCAAAACAAGAGATAGGATAATCCATTTTCTGCCCTTTGAAGAGAGACATACACAACACCAAACTAAATGGTTCTCTATTTCAGGTTTGTGTTCTTGGACTTCACATTAGCTTGGATGGTGGCAGGAGACAGAAGAGAACAATGAAAAGATCCAGGCATTCAGAGCCGCCCAGCTACATACTAGACAGGCACAACAATTTCATGAAAAAGCCAATTCTCTACAGGAGATGCTGAATTTACAAAGTCTGCATGCAAATGTTAATATCATGCCTGCCTACTTAACACTACTACAGGAGGAGATAGACAAACTCCTTGGAAATGCAAAGGAGGAGGTAACAATAATATATTTGTGTTTTCCAGTATCACAGCTGTACAATCCTCCAATTCCATCACACATGTCTCAAACTCATCTTAATTTTTTAGTTACAGAAGTTATGATTTTGTTTTATAGATCATTTATTTATTCAACACTAGCTCAAATGAATTTAACAACCAATCGACAGTAAGTCAAATAACCCAGATTTAAATAGCGTTATCTCAACATTACAGGAAAAGCTTGTGGATGAACAAATGGAATCCTCCAATCGTTTACAGACTGTTTTGCTGAAATCCAGTAGCTCCGAAATTCAAAATGGAGTCGCATAACGGCCGATCTTAACATATTAAGAGCACCTCGAATGGAGTCTCAAACAATTCGGATTAAAACACCTACCACTGTCAGTTGTTCAGTAAGGTTTCAAGTCTTCACTTGTGACTATTGCTTTGCTGGAAAAAATTCGGGCCTTTTCCGAATTGAAATCAAAGTTTCCAGTCGATTTCATAGGGTGTACTTGTTGGAATCCATTATAGCAACGTGTTTTCGTCGAATACAGGCAAAATTTGACCGATTTTACTCAAATTTTCGACAGCAAGTCTCTCCTCTGTGTTCACAAAGCAGCCATGCTAAATTTCGCTCGCATACATTACCTATACAGAAAGATTTCATTGGCTAAACTAGATCTTGGCTTAAGGGGTTGCCATGGACGCTAGATTTATGTAGATGCATAATTTGGTATTAACCAGAGAGGTAATAATTAACGCGATGTTTCCTGTAGACCGCATGCGCGAACTAATATTTGCTATAGGGCAGAGGGCAGTACGTCATCATAGCCGAGTTGATGAAGCATCACGCGCCATCGACAAGTAGTGTCTTAAGTGGAATCTTGTTCAACAGGGTTGACTAAGTCCATAACAGGAAGAATTTTTGTGAGTTGTGTTGTAATCACACTCAGTATGACCCAAGGAATATGTATTTCCTTTTTTTATTTCATCATTACAAGTATTCCTAGAGGCTTCCATTCCCAAGAAGTAACTACAACCGAAGTAAAGCATGTCCGACTCAGGTTCGAGACGTTTTCAAGAACGCGGCTGTGATAGTTTGAAAGTTGTAAGTATCGCTGTTTTCTTAGACTCAATTTTCTAGACTTTCTTATCTTGATAATTAAGTCGTAAGTATCGCTGTTTTCTGTAGACTTCCATGTCTTGACGATTAAAATGACTTATTTAATAGCGGCCGATCACTGCGAGTAAGTGATGTTTAGCATATCTGTATGGCATTGCAGGAATTCTAACTTGTCGAGGAACAACCACAGATCAAGATCAGAATATTTTACCACTGACACTGAAACATATCTTGAATATAGTTGATGTTGGGAACTGGAGACTTCGTTTTCGCTTGCATCTGAGGTATTTATATTTATTTGAGTTTCAGGTTCCACCCCAGACTTTCTGCTTACAGAGGCCAAAAATTGTGTGGGGAATAATAATATAATAATCACGACTCTTAGTGAAATGTTTGATACGATCGCAGATATCTTTCTTCATTATACTATGTGTCAATGATGACCACTCTGATTCCTTCCATTTTGCTTTATCAAAGGATTTGAGAGAGAAAGCCACGCTGCTAGAGAATCATGGCTACTATACCGTTAGCAAGGTTAGATTGGAAAGAATTTGGGACGAGAATTGGTCGATAAATCAGCACAATTAAGAAAAAGTTAAGCATGAGGATGGCAGATATATTCAGATTAAAAGAATAACGACAACGCATAGCCGCTAAAACAAATGGAAGAAGAAGTCCTCTTTAAACCCGTGCTAGGACGAAAGGAAAACGTCAGATATTTTGAGACACCACCGACCACCAGAGACCACAATGCTTTAGGGGTAGAAAAAGAATCAAGCTTTGTAGCCGAGCCTCATCAGAGACCCACAATGCTTTAGCCGTGATAGCGGTAGTAGCTCACGGCGCAGCAATAAACAAGGCACAAGAGCTCATGATCAGCAAAATCAACACAGGTAGATTCTAATATTTTATTTGAAAAATTCCTCCCTCAGCGCGTTCTACCTTGGTTGAAAAGTCCTTGTTGTAAAAGTGTGCGTGTCGCACACGAGGAAGCCATAGTGCATGTCAGTTCATTCTTCTCGTTTTTGAGTACTCGTTTACCGAAAAGAACCTAAAACTAAGATGTGAAACGCGATTGATTTAAAAGCAGCTCGCGCGCACTAGGGGGAAAAGGGAAAGTTGTCGATTGAAAGCCACATGGGAGTCCGTGCCGGTCTGTCTTTACCTTTATTCTCATTTTGAACTACTTGGCTTGCCTGCTTCAAACATTGTGATAATCTACGTAGGTTTTCTTCCATACTTTCCACAAAGATGAATTCGCTTGGGAAAACAAGCAAACCTGAGCTGCACTGGGTTAAGTTTAGATTACCTATTTACTGATAAGACCACTTAACAGAAAAAGGGAGGACTTAACATTAATTGATAGAATGAATAGTTGAGTGCTGAACCAATAGCAGAATGTTAATTAAAGGGTTGGATGTTAGACATAGTTGAATATCAAGTAACCTGTTGAAATAGTTGAATAGAAAGTACAAAGTTGAATGTAAAATTGGATGAGTTGAATATTGCTATATTTGGCTTGTCATACTTTGTGCAAGCTTTGCAAAGACATGAGGTGTGTAAACGATGAGACCAAATATTGTATTTGAGACAGACACAAATTAGAACCTTTGGTTTTGGAATTTCCATCATGAAGGAAATGTAGACTATAGAGTTCTTGGTTTTCCACAACTATGGTATTAGAGCTTTTTCTTTTGTTTTAGATTGACATATATACTGGTAAGCTTGGATGGATCGACCAGGAAGAACTCCGGAAGAGAGTACCGATGAACAGGTACAATTTTGTGAGCATATAGATGTTGTAGAAATCTGAGTTTCTGGACTTAAAGGTTTTCTTTATCAGAAACCATAGTAGTTGCATTCAAGATACATTTATTATTAATGTTAAACACTAGATAAGCAGATGTGCTGCGTAACTTGTCTGTTGCTGTGTGATATAATAGTAATTTGTGACTGTTGTAATTTTTAATACTATTTTTATTTGTAGTTTTGATTGATTTTAACCTGTAAGTTTTGTTTGATGATTTTGTCTGTCCATTTATTTTTATTGATTCTTTGTGTCTTTTTGGGCCAAGGAGTCATCTTCCCAAAATGAAGAAATCAATCCATCTATCCTCTTGCTGAAGTTTTACAAATTTCTAGCATCACTTATGAAATTTTGGGTGGAAAGATGCACTATAGTGCAAGAAAATAACACAAAAAATGGAGCAAAGTTTAGTACCTGGACCGATCCATTTGATTTTCATTGCACTGAGACACAGTTTCCTTTTAATTTTCAATTCTTTAAATTTTTTTCATTTTTTAACAGCCAGCAACTGTTAGAGGGGTAATTATACCTGACAACATTGAGGCACAGCGTACCCAGCTACAGGAAGGCCTAAATCTGTTTAGGAAGGGATTGCAATTATTGTCTCAAGCTTTTAATATCCTGGAACAGGTAACTCAAGGTCAACAAGATCCTAATTCCGAAGAGCAGGGTGAGTAACTGACTTACTTTATTCACTATTTGCAATAAGACAGTTCCTAGGTAACTATTGCCAATAGATGTGGTTCACTTAAAACCCAGCCATTTTCAAAAGCAGACCTTTCTCTCAACAAGTACAGTAACACACACCACAGTAAGGGCATTTCCCGTGGTAGATCGTTTTCTGTAGTATCTCTTGCTTGCTTTGTGCAAATAATAGAGATGTGTCTTTCTGAAATAAAACAAATACTGTATTTCCTCAAATAAGTACTGGGGTGCTTTTTTAATATTTCAGCTAAAAGAAGGGACACTTGGTGCAAAACAGGTGCTTAATCAAGGGGGTGCTTATTAATTTAGTGGGGCAAAAGGAAAAAATTAAAAGAATAGATACTGCGCATAAAGGAACTCTGCAAGCATATGGAGATAGAAATAACTGGCTCTGAAAAAGAATCTAACAGGCCATTTTACGGTTGTTTACTTAGTTGCCAGGCCTTTTGATTTGGAGTGAGGCTGAAGGTGACCTTGTTGTAATAGAGACCAGTATCTATTTAGCATAACAGCAAGGCAATTTACATTTGAAAAGCAGCAAGATTTGTATCATAAGAAGGTCACATTATTTTAGCCTCACTCCTGTTAAAAGGCTTGGCAACCAAGCATCAGGGCGTGAAATTAATTTTTTTTTCTGATGGCCATTTGGCTCCTAAATTCTTCAAAGTGGTAGCCAATTGAAAAAAAGGTGGTCGCCATTTTCAAAGACAAACAAAACCTTTCTTTACGCTGTCAGCGTTCTAGATAAACCCTCCAAAATTATGTAAGGGAAAAGATCTCTAACGTGCTACAAAGTGGACACTAGGATGGATGATATACAACGTTCAAGCTCACCTAAATCCAAGATGGCGTCTAGTTATCGCTCGAGATGCATGTACTACGTTTTGGAAACAAACTTAACGAGGAAGTGTGCCGCGGATTTATCTTTGTAAATCTTTTTAATTCGCTATATCTCTGGGTAAGGTTATGATGAAACATTCTAGTTGCCAATTTGGCGACTCACTTTCAGGATTTGGTCACCATTGTGAAAAATTTAGTTGCATTGGTGCCTGTATTAGGCGCAATTTCATGCCCTGAGCACGCAGCTGTAAAATGGACTATTCTCCTGTACGGATTCCACTGTAGTTTAATCTTAAAAGTTGTAAATAATCTGGTGATACAAACAGGTTTTCACTGTATCCCTACTATTTGAGAAAGTGAGGAAGGAGTGGGGGGGTGCTTACTCTAGAGGGTTGCTTATTTGATACTATGGCCTTGGGGGTGGGCACTTATTTGGGGGATGTACTCCTGTTCTTAGTGGGCTTCATTTTAGTAATACTTCATTTTAAAACAGAGTTGGGGTTTATCCAAGCTCAATTAATTTTGTTTCCTTTTTATTTTCTTCAGGCTAATATAAAGTTGGAAAGGTGCTTTTAGTAGTATTTGCTGCCATGATTTAGAAAATGTACTTATAGGCTGTGGTATTTCTGTACTGAATTTTCTATATTTACTATGGCTCAGGTAAAAAGTAATGAATTTATTATGGGTTACGTAACCTATTGTGTGGGGTGTTGCATGGTATGTTATTACAATTACCTCACATGCAGAGAGCTGGTATATATACTGTGTTGCTCTCATTAATATTCATTCGTGTTGTAGTAGTGTCTCTGCACCCTCAAAGTTAAATACCTAATAATTGAGGGCTGTCAGTTTTTCATATACATATTTGCAAAGAGTATGCACAAGAGTTAGTGCATTTATTGTATTATTAGTAGTTTGCTTGTTGTCTTTTGAGCCTTTCAGAGTTTCTGTAATTTTGCTGTCAGTTTTTCATTTACATATTTACAAAGAATATGCATAAGTCAGTGTGTTAATTGTATTATTAGTTGTTTGCTTGTTGTATTTTGAGCATTTCAGTTTCTGTAATTTTGCTTGTAAGACATAGTAAAGAGGGTCACACACAGCTTGTGTTGATACACCCCAACTATGGCTGCTTACTACATGATAAATGTTTTATATTGGTTTGAGCAGGGTAGTGAATTGGGATATAAATGTTTTTTCATTCTCGTTAACTGTAAGTTAGATGCCAAAGTGCCTTTTATTAGTATTTGCTGCCTTGACTTTCTAGAAGAATGTACTTATGACCAGCTACAGGCTGTGATTTTTTCTGCACTAATTTTTCAATTAACTATGCCTTAGCTAAAAAGTAATGTTTTTTCAGTCTCACAAACTGTAAGTTAGTTACTTGGGTGCTTTTAGTAGTATTTGTTGCCATGATGTTTGAGAATGTACTTATGACCAGCTTTTGGCTGTGATTTTTCTGTACTGATTTTTCTATTGACCATGGCTGAGCTGATAAGTAATGTTTTTTTCAGTCTCACAAACTGTAAGTTAGTTGCTTAAGTGCTTTTAGTCGTATTTGCCTCCATGATGTTAGAGAAGGTACTTATGACCAGCTTTTGGCTGTGATTTTTCCGTACTGATTTAATAAAATATGGCTTACCTTTGATATAATCTTTTCTCAGTCTCATGAATTGTAAGTTAAATAGTGGAAGTGCTTTTTGAATCTGCCATGACTGGTTCCCTTTTCTCCTGTGATCGATTGTCGCATTAGGATCTCACAGATTCCCAGTTTTCTCTTGTAATCAATTTTAGAGTCAATATCTCACACATTTTGCCCATAGGATAAGGAAGTGGTGCAAATCTTGTTTTCTTCTTGTATATACAGTTATTGCAGAAAAGTACCAAGTGTGAAAGTATTGCACTGGTAAGTGTGAATTTTTCAACTGTGTCCATACAGTCCTGAGCTTGTAATCCTATAGAAAACCACAGTGAAAGCTGACATTTGGTGGGTTGGACTAGTTGATGTGAGCACCCACATGGCTCTTTTGCATTTTCTGAGAATGTGAATTGAGATTGTTGACTTCAACCTCTAATAATTACAACAAATGAGAAAATGGGTGGCATTCTTAATGAATTATGAGTTTCTTGTAAGTTCTGACTCTAAGAGAAAAAGGAAAAGTCTCTAGTAGTTGTCTTGTGTGCACCTTCCTTTTGTATGCAAGTATAAGTCCTTTCTAGGTTAAAACAAAATTTTAAACAGTTAGTGGTCAGATGATAAAATGTTTCTCTTGGTCGATATGAGCCACATATTTTCCTACCTGGCCCTCCCACACAGTCAATAACTACATAGTATTTGGATGCAAACAACACAGAAACAGTTCTCTGCCTTTAGGGTGTCTCATTTAGCCAAGGTCTGCTTTTTAAACTAAGTTTATCCACTTAAATGAAACAAAAAAAAATTTATGTGGGCTTAAAACTTAGACTGAACTAAAAAGGTCAACTCAAATCACAGAATCAGCTCAGCCAGCAAAATCAATGTCAAGTTTGAGGGACAATTAACAGATTTGAATCATTAAAAGTTTATTCAATTTGATATATGTGTACATGTATTGATAGGTGGGTAAGGAGTAGTTATTTGTTATACATTTAAATATCAATAGATGGCAGGTTACTTGAGAAGATACCCTCTACTTGTATACAGAAATGTAATGGGGAACACAAATAGCTAAGAGACTTCCATTTCAGAGTAAAAATCCCTTCACCTTCAGAATAGACAAGAAACCGAGTCATATACAATAACAAGGTTGATAATCAGTATTTACAAACATAACTGACAAAACCAGACTCAAATAATTACATAATGAGTTCTATATGGTAAGGAGGGTAATAATATTACAAACTTAGTGTTGGACCAAAAATTCTTAACATTTGTTTTGGGCAACTTTTGATTTCTGGTGAATCGACTTTGCTTCACAGCAAAACAACCCTAAAGCAAAAAAAAATCCTTTATGTAACTGTTGGACATCAATTAAATTGTGTCATATTGAAGTGTTATGAATGATATCTTTCTTTCCTTTTCAGAATAACAAATATGCTCCTTTGCCTCTGTTCCTGGATTTTTGATTGTGTAGTTGAGTTCAATGAGATAAGTATTGATACAACTGAAAACTGTATACATTGTTTACATTGGATACAATGTACACAAGATAACTTTCAACTTTTTGTCTGTTGGGTACTTTAGTGTTATCAAATGAGTTGATAATGTAAATTGGCCACCGTAAAGAGTTTAAAGGCTGATGTTTCAAGCATTAGCTCTCTGTCAGAGCAATTGCTCTTTACGCTGGCCAATTTACATTATCAACTCATTTGATGACACTAAATTACCTTGTTATACTCTTCCACCAATGAAGCACCACAGTTTCTTTAGAAACTTATCCCCTTTATTATTTTGGTCTGTTTTTTTTTTTTTTTTTTTTTTAATTACAAACACAATGCTTACAATACAATATGAAACACTACATACACTAATTACAATGCTTATTTACATTACTCTACTTACAGTCACTAATAATTACACTACTTACAGTCACTAATAATTACACTACTTACAGTATCCAGCTCTATTAACAACACAATCTACTAATTATGCCATTACATACAAAAAGTACTATTTTCTTTTAACATTGCACAGTGACACATACCGGCGATGGCGACGCCCAGTTAATTCTCTAACAAAAATAAACTACAATAAACTAATAAACAAGGAAGAATATGAGATCTAAGTTTATGCATTGGTCTTCCATTCTTTTCCTTAAAAAAAAGGGCAAACACAAAATTATATGAGAAATTCCCATCTAATTTGAAAATCGCGAAGCTTTCTGTTTCTTCTAGCAATTATTTTTTCAACTTGTTTTTTAACTTCAACCTTGTGCAAAAACAATCTAAATATTGGAGAGGTGTTATTTTTTCTACATTCCCAAATAGTCAATTTCCCTAAAATTATCAAATAATTTAACAGATCATTCCTCTGAAGTAAGCCAACCATAATATCTTTTAAAGACAAAATTAAATATTCGCCACTAAGATCAAACCACCAGACTGTAAATACGTTCCAAAAAGCTTGCACAAAGGAGCAATTAAAGAAGAGGTGGTACAGATCTTCCGTATAGGTTCCACAAAAAGAACACTTGTCCGAATCACTTAACCCTATTTTGAACAATTTATCGTTTGTAAACAAAATGAAATTCAATACTCTGTATTGAAACGACCAAACATACGTTTCGCTCGCAACAAGATAAGGAATAGAGAAAACTTCCTGCGCGTTTGAAAGCTCAAAATCCGCTGTCAACTTTTTAAAGCCATTCGGGATTCTCGCTTTACTTGTTATCATCGTAGAATAAAACTGTTTACACTTTGCAGTATATGCATTAAAAGATTTAGACTTATAATCAAAATTCATAGGATCGAGATTACCCGCTGTGGGGATGGGGCAGGAGCTTTTCGATTTCATATTAATAATAGAAGATCTCAAGGCTGTCCAAGTCAGGAAATTAGTGTTAAGTCCTTTTTGCTTAAAGAATTCATAAGAACGCACATTGTCAACATCGAACTGTAAATCATTCAAATAAGTTTAGACTTATAATCAAAATTCATAGGATCGAGATTACCCGCTGTGGGGATGGGGCAGGAGCTTTTCGATTTCATATTAATAATAGAAGATCTCAAGGCTGTCCAAGTCAGGAAATTAGTGTTAAGTCCTTTTTGCTTAAAGAATTCATAAGAACGCACATTGTCAACATCGAACTGTAAATCATTCAAATAAGTTATGCCCTTGTCAAAGTATGTTTTATAAAAAACAGGTTTATTATTAATTCGTATATCCTTATTATTCCAAATTACATTTTGAGAATAATTCACATCAGAAAAGGAGCATCTAAAATCCGCCCACCATCTTAGAAGCTGTAAGTAAAACTTACTAAGACTTAAGTCAAGATCATTTACATCATAGTTGCATCTAAAAAGAAAACATCCTCCGTATTTTTTTAAGTTGTATTTGAGATAAGAAATCCAGGGCCCTTCCTTCTCATCTATGAGACGCGGAATCCAGGACAATCTTAATGCTTTAATATGTAGCTCAAGGTCTGTGAGATTCAGTCCACCATTCTCTAAAGTATTTATCACAGAAAGCCTTGTGACTTTATCAGGGCCTTTCCACAAAAATTTGTAGATCATTTTCTCCATCTGTTTAATAATTTCGGGTGGGGTTTCTATTATTGAGGAAACATATAATAATTTTGGGATTAGGAAAGATTTAATTATTGTTACTTTGCCAAATAGGGAGAGACCTCTGAGTTTCCATAAATTAATCATTTTTTGAACTTCATTTAATCTATCCTGGAAATTTTGTTCTATAACTTGTTCTTGATCACAGGAGAAGTGAATACCTAGGGTCTTAACACCTGTACACCACTCAAGGTCCAGAGGTGTTTCTAAAGAATTTTTGTTTTTTCCAACCCACATAGCTTTGGTTTTAGAAAGGTTCATTTTTAAGCCAGAACATTTTTCGAAGTCATTAAGGATTTGTATTACTTTTTCGACTGATGAAATATTTGCTAGAGTAGCTGTCATGTCGTCGGCGTACAACAGAGACCTAGTTTCATCTTCCCCGATTTTTATGCCTTCAATATTCTCATTTGTTCTTATAGATATCGCCATAATTTCAATGGCAATTAAAAATAAATAAGGCGACAGAGGGTCTCCCTGCCTAACACCCCTTTCTAGTTGAAAAGGAGAAGAGAAAAAACCATTATTAAGAACACAACCTGAGAGGTTATTGTAAAACGTTTGAATCCACTTCATGAAGGAGGGTCCGAAATTAAAACACTCTAATGCTTTATAAAGAAATTCATGTTCTATGGAGTCAAAAGCTTTTTCAAAATCAATAAACAGTAAAACACCTGGTAACTGTAGTGATTCAGTATGAGCGATAATGTCTAAGATTGAACGAGCTGTTTCCCCAATAAACCTACCCTTCATAAAACCGGATTGATTTGCATGGATTACAGAGGGAAGAACATTTTTTATTCTATTTGCGATGACCTTAGTTGCGATTTTTGAGTCGACATTGATCAACGAGATTGGTCTCCAATTTTCCAAAAACATCCTGTCCCTTCCTTTTTTGTCGATCAAGGTGATGATCGCCTGCTTTTGAGAATTTGACATTTGCCCTAGCTCAAAACAATGATTAAAAACTTCAGTCATTAATTCACCAACAGAATTCCAGAAAATTTTATAAAATTCAAAAGGAATTCCATCATTTCCAGGCGTCTTCCCCGTGTCAAAAGTATCAAGTGCTTTAACACATTCCTCTATGGTTATTTGACCCTCGCAGCTTAATCTTTCCTCTTGCGATAGTCGTGGAATATTCGAATTTCCAAGAAAGTGATGTAATGAGTCAGATTGGTCTACCTTCAATTTGCTACTATATAAGTTCTTGTAATACTCCGTAGCAGAGTCCAATATTTTTTGATAGTTTTTAGTAATGACTCCACTTAAGCAGAGCTTTCTTATGTGTTTCCTGGTGTAATTTCTCTTTTCTAAACTCAAAAAATATTTAGTACTCTTTTCTCCGTATTCATGCCACCTCGCCCTGGCACGCACAATTAATCCATTAGCCTTTTCCTCATAAAAATTTTCCAAGTCCGCTTTGCATTCATCAAGAATTTTTTCGACCTCCTCACAGGGGGCCTGCTGGAACTGTGCTTGAGCAATTTGCAATTTTCTTTGCAGCATTTCTTCTCTCTCCCTTTTGGTCTTAGCTACTTCTTTTGAGTAATTTATGCAAAAGAGTCTGACTTTATATTTAATCCAATCCCAAGCAACTCTCACATCTGAAAATTCCTCCCCCTCTTTTTTCCATTGGTCTAGCTTTTCTTTCATCTTTTGAACAAAATTTTTATCAGTCAACAAAGAAGTATTCATTTTCCAAAACCCCGGGCCTCGCTGACATTCTTCGATTTCCTGTAGATGTAAGAAAATTGCTGAGTGATCAGACCTTGCTGCAATGATGTTGACATCTTTAATCAAGTCCTGAAGTGAATTTGAGATGAGCCAATAATCTAATCTACAAAAAATAAATGGAGATTTTTGGGACCATGTAAAGCTTTTTGCTTGGGGATTTTTTACACGCCATACATCATGCAAATTAAATGTTGTTTGTATTTCTTCAATGCGTTCAACAACTTTCTTCCTTAATACCAGTATCCCACCTTTTTTGTCCAGTAGCGGATTAATGGGACAATTGAAGTCACCACCTATTATTATTTTATCTTCATAAGCGAGACCTTCTTTCCTTAGAACGTCAATTAAATGATCATAGAATTGCACAGCTTGATTATCATTGTTTGGACCGTAAACATTCACTAAAAAATATTTTTCATCATTGATTTGAACTTCAATACTAATATATCTCCCATTGGGATCAATGACTTTTTTAATTATCTTGCAATCAAACCCCTTTCGAAAGAGTATTGCAACACCCCTTGAACCACTACTCCCATGAGCGAGCTCCAGAGGGGCACCCCATTCAGCTTTCCATTGTTTCTCATTGTTTCCAGTTGAATGCGTTTCTTGAAGAAAAATAATATTTGCATTTTGTTTTCTGCACCATGCAAAAATTGCGCGTCGTTTCTTAAAATTGCTCAAGCCTCTAACATTTAATGAAAGCATTCTAAAATCACTCATTTCTGCTATGATTTTTCTTATTTGGTACGGAAAAAACCTGGAAGACCATTTGCCTTATAACACACCTTTGAATAATTATTTGCATCGCTCTACACAAAGAAACGAAAACACTGACACAAAAATATAAACACATAGTAAATAATTTAGCTTGGAAAATAATATCAAATTTCAAATTTTCATCTTTCCTCCTGAAGGAGTGTAGCATCCTTTCTCTCCCCTTCAGCCGCACTCGCTCCAAACCGATAAATATTAACTTAATAACATGATTGACAGTAATTATGGCTTCCTATAAATGTATTTTATCATTTGTCAAAAAAAAAAAAAAAAGATTAACAAAGAGCGGCCTTCGAATTCGTGAAATTAAATGAAGAGCTAGATAATTCATCTTAAAATATTGTAGACAGTTCTAGAGCAAAGATAGTATATTTGATGGTAAAGCAATACGCGATCAAGTCCAGTAGTCGGTTTAGCTGGCGTTGGCATTTTCAGCTTGCAGGTAGAAGGACTTAAGTTTTGACTCACCATTCAATTTAAAAATGATCCTGGCCGGTACGCTCCAAGGAATATAGGCGAATTGGACATCTTCTCGACTACGGATTTCATTCAGGTGCCTCTCTTTAAGCTTTTTGCGCTGCTCCCTCACAGATTTTGATACGTCGTCTGAAATGTATAGATTTGCTTCATGGAAAGGATTCTCTCTTAACTTAGAGGCCGCATTACGCAAGATGTATTCCTTGGCGGTATATTTTAATAAATATACGTGAACTGGCCTAGGTAGAGTTGCACCACTTGTAGGACTTTGCCTTTGTTTGATATTTGTGCGGTGGGCCCGCATTACTTCTATCTCCTCTAGGCCCATGTGTTCCGTCAAGATCGAAGTTACAAGCGCTAAGCAGGACGAGTCTTTTTCGGCACCTTCTGGAATGTTCCAAATAACAATATTATTTCTCTTAGAACGATTCTCCATTTCTTCTAATTTCTTCTCAAGTAGTTCCACTTGTACTAAATCAGCTTTCTTCTGCAAGGTTTGTTTCACTGCTTCCATTTCTTGGTTCATCCCTTCTAAACCTGCGGATAATTCGCTCGTTGTAGTTTCAAGCGTTGTCAGCTTCGTTAAGATAGTATCATGGCGACTTTGGCTCGAAGCTTCCAACTTATCGATTTTTTCTGCAAGACTTTTCACCAGGCGACTCAGCTCCGCAACGTTTTCCGCCGACATGGTAGACTGAACTTTAAGCTTCTTTCCTGAGCGCAGAATACTCATACTAAAAACTTTGAAGCCATTTTAGATACTTTTCGAGCAGAGCGCGGAACGGCACGTCTTACTACCTCGAAGCCACGCCCAATTATTTTGGTCTGTTGCCCATTCATAATTTAGTTCCTTGTGACAAATATGTACATGTAGTACCTGAGGCTTAGTGATGGCAGAAATACACCTCAGTCCGTGTTGCCCCACCAATCTTTTCCTGAGTCTTTAAGGAAAAGACTTGGTCCCACAAAAAAAGGCTATTTCAGATACTGGACTGTAAATATGCTATGAGCATAAAATGGTCTTTGTCCGAGAGATGGGCAACTAAGAACTCACTGATAAAGGAGTCAGTTTCTCTTCCATAGTCGTAAACTGTTATGCAAAGACAGAAAAAAGGAAAAGGTGATGAGTGTGTTATATGTTTTGGCCCCTGGACTGTCTTTATGCGCTTATCAGAAAGTGGACTTTGCATAGAAGAAGGGTGATCAATAACTTACCCTCAACTGGGTCAATTTCACCCAACAAATCTCTTCCTCAGTCTTAATCTGTGATGCAAAGACTTGGCCCGACAAAAAAGAGGAAAAGGATTTGAAGTGAGTATATTGAATGTTTTGGCCCCTGGACTGTCTTTATGCGCTGATCAGAAAGTGGACTTTGTACAAGAGATGGTTGACTAAGAGCTGACCAGTTTCACCCAACAAATCTCTTCCTTAGTCTTAATCTGTGATGCAAAGACTTGGTCTCACAAAAAATAGGAAAAGTAAATGAAGTGGGTGTGTTGGATTTTTCGGCCACTGGACTGTCTTTATGTGCTGAACAGAGGGTGGACTTTGTACAAGAGATGGCTGACTAAAAGCTGACCCACAAAGGAGTCAGTTTCACCCAACAAATCTCTTCCTTAGTCTTAATCTGGGATGCAAAGACTTGGTCCCACAAAAAGGAGAAAAAGGAAAAGCAGTGAGTGTGTTGATTGTTTTGGCCACTGGACTGTCTTTATGCGCTGAACAGAGAGTAGAGTTTGTACAAGAGATGGGTGACTAAGAGCTGACCCACAAAGGAGTCAGTTTCACCCAACAAATCTCTTCCTTAGTTTCAATCTGTGATGCAAAGACTTGGTCCCACAAAAAAGAGGAAAAGGAAAAGCAGTGAGTGTGTTGATTGTTTTGGCCACTGGACTGTCTTTTTGCGCTGAACAGGGGTAGACTCTGTACAAGAGATGAGTGACCAAGAATTGACCCTCAACAGGGTCAGTTTCAACCAACTAATCTCTTTCTTGATTTAAATCTGTAATGCAAAGACTTGTCCTACAAAAAAGAGGAAAAGGAAACGAAGTGAGCGTGTTGAATGTTTCGGCCACTGGACTGTCTTTATGCACTGAACAGAGAGTGGACTTTGTATGAGAGATGGGTGACTGAGAGCTGACTCTTTATGCTGTCAGTTTCACCCAACAAATCTCTTCTTTAGTCTTAATCTGTGATGCAAAGACCCGGTCCCAAAAAAAAGGAAAAGGAAATGCAGTGAGTGTGTTGATTGTTTTGGCCACTGGACTGTCTTTATGCGCTGAACAGAGAGTGGACTTTGTGTAAGAGATGGGTGACTAAGAGCTGACCCACAAAAGAGTCAGTCTTACCCAACTAATCTCCTACTTAGTCTTTATCTGCTTGATGTGTACACTTGGTCTCACAAAAAAAGAAAGGAAAATGTAGGCCAAATATTTCGTTTTCAGCAACTGTGACTGAGCTGCTTTAAGGCGAATCTCTCTTTTGCGGCATTCTTGACAGCGTAATGAATTTTTTTACTGATACTTGGAAGTCCTCACACTCATCAAAAATTTTGTTTGATTGACAGCCTCTTGTTTTTTATTTTGTTTCATTGTAGAACTTGGACACTCGTGTGATGTTAGGAAATGCGATTAAATCCAAGTTAGTGGCCGTCTATGTTACCATGGAAAAGCTCCTTTATGCTCTTTGGATGATTTGTATGGTAAGAGGTAATTAGTCTTTCTCCGTAAAGTTATATTTTGTACCATTGGTAGTTTGTGGGGATAGCTAAGAGATGTGAATGGAAAGGAAGGGCACTAACGTAACACTTTAACCCGTCCCACGTAAGAGCAAGCGTAAGCATGCTATAGGTCTAAGGAATATCTGGTAGCATTCTGTACACTTTAAGTAGGGTCGTTATAGGGGAGGTGAGGGGAGGTAGCTTTGACGGTTGGTGATTAATTTTTATGGCCTTCGACGATTGACGTTTAAATTTGAAGGCCTTGACGAATGACGTTAATTAGGAAGATATATTACTAAGATGTAAGATTAGAAATACGCTTTTCTGTTTTTAAATATGGGCAATAAATGTTACATTGATGTCTTGCGCACCTTCAGTATTCTTTTTCATTCGATTGTCACGTTAGAGTCTCGCGCACCTTAAGAGTTATTTTTCATTCGATTGTTAAGTTAGTATTTCGCGCACTTTTAAGAATCTTTTTCATTCGATGGTTACGTAAGTATAACGCACACTTTAAAGAATCTTTTCATTCGATGGTTTCGTTAGTATCTCGCACACTTTTAGGATTCATTTTCATTCAATTGTTACGTTAGTATCTTTTGCACTTTTTGGATATTTTTTCAATCGATGGTTACGTTAGTATCCAGGACACCTTTAGGATTCTTCTTGATTCGATTGTTACGTTAGTATCTTGGGCACTTTCAAAAATCTTTTTCATTCGAAGGGTACGTTAGTATCTCGCACACTTCTAGGATTCATCTTTCTTTGATTGTTGTGTTAGTGTCTCGCGCACCTTCAGGATTCATTTTCATTCAATTGTTACGTTAGTGTCCAGCACACCTTTAGGATTCTTTCTCGTTCGATTGTTACGTTAGTATCTTGGGCACTTTCAAAAATCTTTTTCATTCGAAGGGTACGTTAGTATCTCGCACACTTCTAGGATTCATCTTTCTTGATTGTTGCGTTAGTGTCTCGCGCACCTTCAGGATTCATTTTCATTCAATTGTTACGTTAGTGTCCAGCACACCTTTAGGATTCTTTCTCATTCGATTGTTACATTAGTATCTTGGGAACTTTTAGGATTCTCTTTCATTTGATTCTTACTTTAGTGTATTGCGCACATTTAGGTTTCATTTTCATCTTATTGTTACGTGAGTATCTTGCACACCTTGAGGATTCTTTGTCATTCGAGCGTTACGTTAGTATCTGGCACACTTCAATGATTCTTTTTCTTTCGATTGCTACATTAGTCTATTGCGCACTTTTGGGATTCGTTTTTGTTTTACTATTACGTAAGTATCCCGCGCGCTCGTAGGATTCTCTTTCATTAAATTGTTACGTTAACATCGCGCTGACCTTTAGGATTCGTTTTCATTCCATTGTTATTTGATTGTTACGTCAGCATCTTACGCACCTTAAGAATTCTTTTTATTCGATTGTTACGTTAGAATCCCGCGCACTGTTAGGATTTATTTTCATCCAATTGTTACTTTAGCTTCGCGCACTGTTAGGATTCATTTTCATTCAATTGTTACGTTGGTATATTGCGCACCATAAGAATTCTTTTTCATTCGATTGCTACGTTCAAAGTTGGTATATTGCGCAATTTAAAGAATCGTTTTCATTTGATGGTTGCGTTAATATCTTGCGCACTTTTTTGATTCATTTTTATTCAATTGTTGCGTTAGTATTTTGCACACCTAAAGCATCCTTTGTTATTCGATTGTGACATTGGTATCTTGCGCACTTTTTGGCTTTTTTGTCATTCGATGGTTACGTTAGAATTCAGCACATCTTTAGGATTCTTTTTAATTTGATTTTTGCGTTAGTATCTCGAGCATTTTTAAGAATCTTTTTCATACGATGGTTAAGTTAGTATTTCGCATAGTTTTAGGACTCATTTTTATTCTATTGTTACGTTAGTGTCTCGCGCACTTTTAGTATTCATTTTCATTCAATTGTTACGTTAGCATATATTTTGCACACCTTCAGCATTCTTTGTCATTCGATTGTTACGTTAGTATCTTGCGCACTTTTTGGACTTTTTTTCATTCGTTCATTGCGTTAATATCCAGCACACGTTAAGAATTATTTTTCATTCGATAGTTAAGTCAGTATCTCGCGCACTTTTAAGAATCTTTTTCACTCGATAGTTACGTTAGTATCTCGTGCACTTGTAGGAATTGTTTTTATTTCATTATTACGTTAGTATCTCGCGCACTTGTAAGATTCGTTTTTATTTTATTATTACGTTAGTATCTCGCGCACTTGCGGGATTCGTTTTTTTTATTATTATTACGTTAGTATCTCGCGCACTTGCAGGACTCGTTTTTATTTTATTATTACGTTAGTATCTCGCGCACGTGTAGGATTCGTCTTCATTTTATTATAACGTTAGTATCTCGCGCACTTGTAGGATTCATTTTCATCCAATTGTTGCGTTAGTATCTTGCGCATCATAATTGCGCACCAAGAATTGTGCACCAATAAGGCATTTCCTTCTTTTTTGGGGGGGACCAAGTCTTTGCATCACAGATTGAAACTAAGGAAGAGATTCGTTGGGTGAAACTTTTTCATTCGATTGCTACGTTGGTATATTGCGCACTGTAAAGGATATTTTTCATTCGATGGCTACGTTAGTATCTTGCTCACATTAAGGATTCATATTTATTCGATTGTTTCGTGAGTATCTTGCACACATTATGGATTCTTATTCATTCGGTTGCTACGTTTGTATCTTGCACACTTAAAGGATTCGTTTTCATTCAATTGTTACGTTAGTATCTTGCACACTTTGAGAATTCTTTGTCATTCGATTGTTACGTTAGTATCTCGCGCACTTTTTTGAAGTTTTTTCATTTGATCCATTACGTTACTGAGTATCTTGGGCTCTTTTAAATTTTTATTATTCGATTGTTACGTTTTTTGTCTTATAAACTACGTTGTTATACAAAGATTTCTAGCTCTGAGAAAAGCCGTAACATCGCAAGTGAAAAAATACGTTAATTTTTTACTTGTGTTTGATATCGCCGATCAGCTGCTGATACGTCACTCGCCTTTCGTGCCACTCTGTGATGTTGATGAATGAATGGCAAAGCCTTCACTCCAAGGTCTTTCGTTAATTATGGCTGGTAATACACTTAAAAAATTCGCAGTGACGTTTAAAATTTCCAAGAAGGGGAAGAAAACCAAGATGCGCAAAGAAAAACCGAAAGTTACTTACTCAATGGCTTTGGTAAAAGCATTTCTCGCGGCTGAGAAAGAAAATCGATAGATTTTGCATAAAGCGATTTTGGCCGTGTACTTGAAAATATTACTTCTGTCGCGATAATAACATAAATAACTGAGAATTTTTGGATTGAAAATTACGTTCATTGTTTGCTTTTGTAATGATTTAACACATCTTTTCATATTGAGCCTAATAGCCGACGCCCTTTACGACTCTTTTTTGGGGATCGTGGATCCTATTTTTTTATTTGTCAATGAAATCTACTTTTCTTTGCAGTAAAGGGCTATAATAATTGTGTTAAGATGATAAACAAAAGAATGCATGGCTGCTTGTAGATATGGAATTTCTCTTCTCGTGTTCAACTCGAAGATAAATTCTATAGCTATGCGCGCCATGTATTATTCTCTGCATATCGCACACTCTTAAGATTATTTGTTATTCAGTTATTACGTTAGTATCTCGCCCACCTTTAGGATTCGTTTTCATTCGATATTACTTTAGTATCTCACGCACTTTTAGGATTCTTTTTCATTCAATTGTTACGTTGGTATCTTGTGCTCTTATAGGATTCTTTTTCATTCAATTGTTACGTTGGTATCTTGTGCTCTTATAGGATTCTTTTTCATTCAATTGTTACGTTGGTATCTTGTTCTCTTATAGGATTCTTTTTCATCCGATTGTTATGTTAGTGTCTTGTGGAATTTTAGGATCCTTTTTCTTTCGATTGCGATGTACGTATCGTGCGCACCATTAGGATTCTTTTACATTCGGTTGTTAAGTTAGTATCGCGCGGACTTTTGAGATTCTTTTTCATATTGTTGTTATGTTAGTATCTTACGCACTTTTATATTTTTTCATTTAATTGTAACGCTAGTTTCGTGTGCACATTTACGATTCTTTTTTTTTTCGGATTGTTTTTCATTTCATTTTTATGTTTATATTTCGCGCACCTTAAGGAAATACTTTTATTGGATTGTTGTGGTAGTATCTCGCGCCATTTTAGGGATCTTTTTCATTGGATTGTGACTTTAGCATCGCGTAGACGTTTAGGATCCTTTTTTCATTTGATTGTAACGTTAGTACCTTGAGCACTTTTAGGATTCTTTTCCATTGGATTATTGCGTTCGTACCTTGCGCACATCAAGGATTCTCTTTTATCCGATTGTTATGTCAGTATCGCGCGGACCTTTACACGTCTTTTTCACCTGATTGTTACGTAAGTAACCAGTAAACTTTTAAAATTATTTTTCATTCGATTGCGCACTTGAAAGATTCGTTTTCACTCGATTGTTACGTTAGTATCTCGCGCACCTCTAAGATTCCTTTTTTATCCGATTGTTACGTTTATATCTCGCGCACTTTTTAGATCCTTTTTCATTCGATTGTTACGTCAGTATCTCGTGGACCTTTAAGATTCGGTTTCATTCGATTGTTACGTTAGTATCGTGCGCACCTATGATTCTTTTTCTTTGATTGTTAAGTATGTTGCGTACCTTCAGTATTTTTTGTTCTGCCATTGTTACGTCCTTATCGGGCGCACTTTTATTTCTTTTTCTTAATGGGATTGTTGTGTTGGTGTCTCGCGCACTTTTTGGATCTTTTTTCATTTGATTGTTATGTATCTATTTAGCGCACTTTTAGGATTTTCTCACATCCGATTGTTGTTATTGTTACGGATTCTTTTTTCATTGGATTTGACTTTAGGCTAGGTTAGGTTTGATCGTGAGGCTTCTTTTTAATTTAGTTGTTACGTTAGTTACGTGCGCAGATCTACAATTCCTTTTCTTTCGGATCTTTACGCAAGTATCTTGCTAACCTTTAGAATTGTTTTTCATGAGATTGTTACGTTTGTATTTCGCGCACTTTAAGGATTTTTTTCGTGGGATTGTTGCGTCAGTATCTAGCGGACATCAAAGATTCTCTTTTATCCGATTGTTATGTTGGTATCGCGCGGTCTCTTTGGATTCCTTTTCATTTGATTTTTATGTTAATATCTTTCGCAGTTTTAGGATTCTTTTTCATTGGATTGTTAGGTTAACATCTCGCACACCTTAACGATTCTCTTCTCTTGGATTGTTAGGTTAGTATCGCGCGCACTTTTACAATTCTCTTTCACTTCATTCGAACGTTGGTCTAGCTCTTTTTTTTTAGCTTTTTTAACATCAGTAAAAAATAAAAACGTGGTGGCCTGTTCAAAGACAAGTTATTGATGAAGTCGGCTATTTTTAATATTTAAGTAACAAGCGAAATAAAAAATATTTTCAAGATTGTCATTAACAGAAGTACGTAAAACCATTGTCATTTTACTCTAAGAACCGTTGTGGACTCTCTTAGTTAAATATTCTTGTAGCTTTTCGCCATACTGCTATTCTCTTAGTTTTGACTCTCCATTTACCTATACCTCTATCTTCCTTTTATGTGTGAGAACTAGGATGATCTCAGATAAAGTAGCTGAGCTGTGCTGTGCTGAGCTGACTTACAAATTAAGTACAGAAAAAGTAAGTTTAGACGTTGTTTAACGTTTTAATGCATTCCATAATTTTACATCCAAAATTATGTTGAACCGTTGTGTATACAAGTTAGCTGGTTTAAACTGAGCGACAAGATTTCCGGATTAATTCGCTGAATCAAACCATATGAACTCAGAGCAAAACAAATACAGAACTTCAAAAAATTTAGGGGGCTAAACATCACAATCATTTGTTCAATGAAATGGTATGCTTATGCAAAGAAGATTAATGAAATGTGAGAGCTTTAAATTTTCGTGGAAGTTTTAAATTCTGTTGAGAATTTTCTAAATATTTGAAGTAAAACCAGAGAAAGATAACTCTTGGGTTATTTGGTTTCTAGTGTGTTAAAAGCCACATGTAATGATGTAATGTATGTAGGCATATTTTCTCTATTTGTCCTTTTAAAATAGATCTAGTAATTACAAAGTAATTTGGTATTATCAACTGAGTTGCGACTACAACTGCGTATATGTTTGGAAGTGTTATAAGAGTGTAATGTATTCTTTCTCTCTCAAGTACTGTGAAGATTACATGGTCATAGAGAATGTCGTAAAAGACGAGTGGTAAGTTTAATTGCAGATGTTTAATGACACCCTAAAGTGAACATGTTTTCGTAGTCTTTTGTTGAGACGTAAATTTGAATTGTTGCAAATATTGGAAAATATATATAAAGCTGTAAGAATTCTCGTCTTCATGGGGCTCAATTTGAACGCATGCGTTTTGCTGTCATATTGTGTACCATACGTCACACCGTGGCTCATCCTAAGTTTTTTTCTTTACCACCTCACAGATTTCACGCGAAAATGACCAAGTCGAGGAAAAACAGATGTCATCTTTAGAAAGAACGAAAAAATTGGAGGTCGATTCGCCACCATCCCCCACCACACCCGCCTCTTATAGACAGTTTTTTTACAAATGATAGAAGTTGTCTACCTTGTGGTAACAACATCTTTTAATACGCATGTGTATTACAAAAGACATTTAGTTACATAAAACTCGTACTTTTGGAGTAAATGTCAACACCACAAGGTAGACAACTTTTATCATTGCTAAAAAAACTGTATATAAGAGGTGGGTGTGGTGGGCGATGGTGGACGGGAGATTTTTAAAATTTTTGCTATTTCCCTCCAGTTATCTAAAAAAATCACAACGTTTCATAATGGTTTATTTATTATGAGGTATCATAATGTACTAAACCAGTTTCCTTCTCTAATGTACGAGCGGTGCAAAAGCTATCTGAGTAAATTTACAACTCTTGCTCTCCTTCTTTCTCGACTTCCTGGCTGGACACTAACGTCTATGTTCCTTGAAGTTCTCAATACTAAAATTAAAAGGGAAAAAAGCACATTCAGATAGTTTTGACATGATCCAACAAATTGCAAATTAAATTTAATAAAAGCTTCGATTAAATCGCAGAAAAGTAAAACCCAGAATTAAAGGATTTTTAGTTGCGTTTGCTTAAGTGAGAGCTCTTGTAAACTACTTGAGGGGACGATCCTTAACCAGAAGGTAATAAATGTACAGTTTACCTGGATTTTGTCTTATTACTCTCTTATCTTTTCACTTTAGATTAATTCTCTCAAATTTGTTTCATTGTGAATATGTTGCTTTCCTTAATGATACATAAGAGATGCATAACTTTCTAACCTGTAATCACAACACCAACTCTATGAGCTTGAAACTTTCAATCCACGTCGACAGCACCAAAAACTCCCCCAAGAAAGTACATTAAAAAAAATTTATTATCTGCCAAAAAAAAAAGGATTAGAGAACAAAAAAGATTAACAAATTGGCTAAATTGGCCCACGGCAATTTTTCGGTCTACTTACAACCGGGAAATAAATTAATAACAAATAGGTGGAATTCAAACCAACATAACCATACCAATGTTGCAGTAAAAAGGGTTATTAAAATTACCGCTACCTTCAGTAACTAGATGACAGGATGACCCTCAAACAGAAGATAATCAATGTACAGATCCTCTTAATTCTGTTTCTCTTATTCCTTTTTTTTTTAATTCATATCGTCGGATAGTGTGAAATTCACTCTTGGTATCGAATTTGCATATGATTTTGTTGCGTTCAGCGAGTGGATTTCTTAAATGGCTTAGCATTTTCAGCAAATTTTTTAAATTTTATCGACGTATTCGGCTAAGCAAATTTAGCGAAACCTAGCCCGTCGAAGGATAACAAAACTGATTTTAAATTGTTCATCCACACTACCAGTGAACAAAAAATGACAAAAAAATTAACGTAACCGAAGAATTTCATCACTGGAAAACAATGAGCTTGCCTAATACTTTTTTTTAAACAAAGAAACCATTCTATAATTTTTGGGCACACCACTGAAGCAAAAAGAGCCAAAAGTCAAACGGCAACGTTTAATTTCAGAATCGACTGTTCGACTAGGATCAACTCTCACAAGGTGGAAAGTCACAAATGCATAGAATTCAACGTGAAATCACCAAAATTTGCGTGTTAGAGAGAGCTGACAACCCAACGGCAATTGATTTAAGTTAGAACTAAACACGGCTCACATACAATATGCTGAAGCTAAGATGTGGCACCGTTGGATAAAAAAAATAAATTTTTTTAAATTAAAGTTCTCGACCGTTTTCCTCGGCGTTGCCATCGTGACTGAAAAAAGGCCCCTATCGCTTCAATATCTAACCAATAGTTTAATTCTCTCAGCAATGTTACAAAGAGAATAAGATACACATTCGAGGGTCAATTGATAGCGTCTTGCAGCAAACCGCATCATCCAAACTTACAGAAATTGGTTCTCCTTAGGATATACATACGATGTACAACTCTAACCTGTACTCAGGATATCAACACTATCAACTTGTAACTTTAAATCCACGTTGACGTCACCGACAATTCCTTGATGTCTTCGGAGAACAATTGTTCGTCTGCAATCAAATAATGAAAAAAACAAACAATTGATAGCACAGCATACGACAATGTTGCAGTATCTCGACAGCAGGGAAATAAACAACAATAAGGAGGTGGAGCCATTGGAAAAAAAAAAATCATTTCTCAATGTTACCTTTGTCTTGCACTGTACTCCATGTCACTACCCCAACAACCCTGTTCAGGTAATCAAATCCCATAAAAAATCCCAAACAAGAATCCACCCAACAAATTTATTCCCAGTTTCCATTCAGTAATAAATCACAGATGATGTCAAAATGTGGTAAGAACAAAAAAGTGGCACACAAGGCGCAGCCGGGCGTGTCACTGATATTCTTCCCACATTTTTCTATCATAAAAAAACTAAAATGTTATCAATAGTGACGTCATCTATGCGTCTGTCTCCCAGTGGATCATCCGTAAGAATCAATCAAAATGCATGTAGGATTCAGCTTAACATATAAATTGATCTTCAAAGCATTTCTTATTGGTCTAGTTTTCAGGTTCACTCATGTCACTACATCAATCCACTGCTCTTCAAATAATTTCTTGAAATTATATAAAAGTGATGGGTTGGTGATTTTTGTCAAAATTGTGATCAAGTGTTGACAAAGAAAAAGAAATTTCAATATTGCCGTGAGTTCTATGTCCTCAGCTAATCGCTTGGTCACTCAATCAATCAGAGACCTGTTCAGTCAGCCAGCTAGTCATTCAACCAGTTATGTAGTCTTTACTTCTGTCATTCATCATTCAGCCAGCCAGTCCAAAAGTCAGTCAACTGCTAGTCAGCTAGCCAGTGTTTCTATCAGTCAGTCAGTCATAGAGACAATCATCTGGCCAGTGTTTCTATCACTCAGTCAGTCATAGAGACAATCATCTGGCCAGTTCAGTAAATAGGCAATCATTCATTCAGTCTTTCAGAAAACCAGCCGGTCCACCAGTCAATCATCTTGTTAATCAATTAGCGGCAAATCAATGTGTCTGTCACTCACTCAGTTAGTTAGTCACTAAGTCCACTAGTCCCTCCATTGATCTTAAAAGTTGGTCACTCATTCCGTCATCTACTTATCCTAACAGTCAACAGGTTGATCAACTATACAGTCAGTGCCTCTTTTCAGTAACTCAGACAACCAGCCATCAAGTCGGTTGGTAAGTCAGTTACTAGGTCAGGAAGTCAGTTAGCAGATCAGCAAGTCAGTTCTTCAGTCAGTCACTCATTTAGTCAGCGATTCAGTTTACAAGTCAGTGAAACAATCAGTGCATTATTCCATCCAGCAGCAAGTCATATAGCCAACCAATCAGTCCACTAGTTTTCAACGAGTCAGTGATTCCATCCCTTAATAAGTCAGTCAGACAATCAGTCAGTTGATTGGCCAGTGAGTCAGTCAGTTAGTAAGTAAGTTAATTATTTCAGTGGCCAGTTCATTCACAAGTTGTTTGTTTGGTCAATCAGTCATTAGACTATCTTGACTGTCCCTCAATAATTCAATCAATCAGTTGGTTTATTAGTCAGTCAGTCAGTGAGTTAGACATTCAGTCAGTTTGAAAAATTGATACATCAGTCAGACAGTCAGTCAATCAATCTCAGTCATATAGTATGGTAATAAACCAGTCAATCAGCCACCCAGTGTGTCCGTCATTTCTATATCAGCTAGGGAGTCATTGACTCACACATTCAATCCACTCAAGTCTCTTGACTGGTTGTTTAGTGAGTTACTCATTCAGTAATCCTGTTATTCACACAGTGCATCATATGGCTATCTGATGCTTGAGTCTAAAATTCATCCAGTCAAAAGCAATTCAATCAATCATTCACACTGACAGTTAGTCATTCAGAGAGTCAGCATCTAGGTCAATTAGTCAGGCTCACCTGGTCCATTGATCAGTAAGAAAGTCGGTTGGTCATCCACTCATCAATTCAGAGCACCACTTTGTTGCCTGATCAGTATTAATTTAAAATTCAGTCAGTCAATCCAATCAATCAGTCATATAGTTAAGCTGTCAGTAAGTCAGAAAGTCATTCTCTTGTTCTATCACATGGTCAGTCAGTCACTCTGTAAGTCATTAACACTGTCAGCCAGTAATTTAGCCAGCCAGACAGTGTGTCTGTTACACAGTCAACTATTCAGTAATTGTGTCAGCCAGTCTGTGCACAAGTTCCTTTCATTAATCTTTTAGTAAGTCATTCAATCAGTCATCCAGTCATCAGAGCAGACCACCACTTGGTCTATCATTAGCCAGTCTCTAATTCACATACTGTAGTTGCTTAGTCAACTAGTCAGTCAAACAGTCTGCATCATTAAGTCCCAAAGTCAGTCATTTGCATGTAGTTAGCCTGTCACTCCACTATAAAATAGTTACCAATTAGTCAGTCAGTCAATCATTTAATTGATCCATCACTCAATTAGTGAGTGAGTCAGTTCATCAGTAAGCCAAGCAGTCATTCCATCAGCCCCCTTAATAACCTAGTTAGTCAGTCAATTGTTAAGTAAAAAGGCTAGTCCATCACTCAGTCTCTCTGTCTGTAAGTTATTCAATCAGTTACTCAATTAGCCAGTCTGTGATAGTAAATCTGTCAGTAAGTCTATCAACAAGTCAGAGTAAATTAATCAATCAGTCAGTCAGTCAGTCATCTGGTCACTCAGTGTATCTGCCACTTGTATAGACAGCCATTCAGTATATCACTTTGTTTTATGTTGAAGTTAAATCTATTAATAGCTCTAGCACATCATATCAGTTTTCTTACCAAAATAAGAAAGGACCATCTTCAGATACATGTCAATCAACTGTGTTGCCCTGTTTGTACATTGTACACATCATACCATCTGCAGAACAAAATAATTAGTTTCCATTTAATTTAGTTTTTAAACTTATTGAGGAGTGAAGAACTGTCACATCTTATATTCAATGTATGCAGAGTACTTCTCACACATGTAAGAGCAAACATACCTAGTAAGTGCATCTCATTTTCACCACCTACACACAGTTTGCCTGCAAAGTGCATGTGCAAAACATGCAAACAGGGTTCTAAACAAGTCATGGAGTAGATGACTAGCTGCATGGAGTACACTGCTGACAATTCAAGAGCTCCCTCCTGAGGTCTAGCGGCATGCTCCTCCACATAAAATTATTTTTGAGGCAATGAAAAGCTATTTCATGCATTCTTTTGGAAGTATATGCAAAGCAATATGGCAGTTGGTAGGCTACATAAACATGTGTACAGATTGGAGGAGTGCTCAACCAGCAAGAAAATGTTAAAAAAACTTTAAAAATTTTCTGTTCATGCAATTTTTTGTAGCAATGATTTATTTTCACATTTATTACAGTTTACTGTTCACAACTTAAAACACATCATTTCATAAAGAACAAAGCCCCTCTGAAACCAAGGTGGTCAGTTTTTAGCTGGCAGCTAACACTTAATGAGAACCCTGTGCAAATGTTTTTTATTAATTAAAAAACAAAATAGTATATATGTCAATTAGCACAAAAATGGTTGACACATTTCTATGGAAATCTTGCCTTTTCTGTCTACTAGTTGTAGGGAAAAAATACTTATAATAACATAATTTTGGCAGACGAATGACATAAATTGCTTAATTTTTCCAAAGCATCTTCAGTTAAAACTGTCAAAAAATTTGAGAACTTCAAGTTGATCAGCTTCTTACCTGATCAGAAAAAGTTCCATCCTAGGATACATTGGTGAGGATGTCCATCCATGTTGTTCCCTTAAATGAATTTGTACATACTGAAATTGCATTTAACTTGTTTTTTAATAAATTTATATTGAGTTGATTAAGATAACATATAGATTTAACCAAGCCTAAAAGCGGAGCTCACATTTTTTTTTCCCGCACGTCTCTAGGGCACAACACCTTGCCCCAGCCAGGACTAGAACCCGGGTCGTCTGACTCGGAGCCCAGTGCACTGACCACTGGACTACTGAACAAAGCCGTGGAGTTGGCTTGCCCATGGTACAGTTGACCACGTATGTTTAAAGTAGCACCTTGTACAGTTGTACGGTCGTACTGTTGTACATCCAAATTTTTTTGGCTTGATGGGTTACTACTATTTTGTATAATTATGGGGCTATGCTCTGCAAGCTCCGCTATTAGACTGTGACTCATTTCTAGTTACAACTGAAATTTTCATTGAGCAATGATATAATATTTTATGATTTAATCAATCACCTTTTAAAAAAATGTGCATCTCAACTACAGTACACACAGAAAACTAGGAATATATTTGCTCCTATTTATATTCCAGCAATAATCCATGTAGATTTAGTACAGGTGGCAGACACCCTTACTAAAAGCATCAAAATACTGAACAAAAATGAACCATAAGGTAAAAGGGGAAATTGGAGTGTGGCAAATTACAAACACTCTAGATTGCAATTTTTAAATTAAAAAATTAAATCACGTGAGGCACAACCTACTTTTGCTAATAATGGTGCAAATTGTTCTGTTATATCCAATCAGTGTCAAAATTGTGGACACACTACTATTGACATCACAATATCATGGTAGGAATAGCAAACTAATTTCAAGCTTCCAAGCATAGCAACAAAAAGATTCAGCAAATACCAGTTACCACTAAAAGGTGTAGGAGATGGGTACATGTAGATTGAAATAACACTCTTGGCACCTTCTACTTGCTCTTCAGGCTACAGAACGTGTTTCTTTCTTCGCCCCCATGGGGCACTCAAGAATACATAGGCATAATTCAACTAGGACGAAAGCTTACTTTCTTAGTTATCGCAAAATAAAAGAAGTCTAAAAACATCTTAATCTGTCTTCATAACCAGCACATTGTTGGTTTTTCCTTACCTGGTACGCAAACATGCTTCTGCTTTAAATAGATAGAACATGACATGATCTCCTAAAATGTGGTCGTCTGTCGCCATGATTTGCGCCTTTTAGCATTCAGATATCATCGAAAAAGGACAAGCATCTTTAGCAGGTATAACTATGTCGCTGTTTTGGTGCAGGGTCTTGCATAAAACTTAGCAAAAGTGCTGGGTTTTTTTCCCACTGAGCAGCAGACCTCTTCCGCCATTTTGAATTCGTTTTAATTCCCATTTCGCCTCGGTTTCATTTTTGGGTGAAATTAATAATGGTAATAGGGCCGAGTTGAGTCCAGTTCATAATGGTAATAGGACTGAGTAGAATCCAATTCGATCTGTAATCATAGGAGTGATTAACAAAATCGGACGACCACGAAGCGGAAGTCTGATTTGTTAATCACGAGTATGATTACAGAGATTATCAATAAAGGGCAAAATTACTGAGCGCTGATTGGTTGAGAGAGAGGGCATTTTTAGTAATCAAGAGAGGGCATGATTACCTGTTAATGATTGGCTAATCCGTTGCATTGCTAATCCGTTGCTTCCCAGATAAAAATAGACTCGGGCAATTTTGGAAAATTTTGAAAACTCTCGTGCAATTAATCCTTAATAGTACTTGGCCTCATGTGATTACCTATACGAACTGGACGACACGAAGTCCTGTTACCAATTAATCAAAACCTATAACAAAATTTGAGAAAGAAACTAGACGTCGGTTATACGTTTTCATTAAAAAAAATATCAGTTGACTCAGCGAAATGCGAGACAACAGCGCGCGCACATAAGGCGTTCTGTCCACTTACACAGGCATGACGTGTGAACTGTCCCTTTAACTGTCCTATTACACTGTCCAATTACAAGCATGACGCGTACACTGTCCTATTAGTGCTCAAATCGGGCTGGTGATAACCAATCACGTTCGAGAATTTCGTTATAGTTTTGATTATCCCTGTAGAATACCGAAAAAGTGATCAGAATTAACTCTTGACACGCGATTTTGTCTTATCGGCTGCACAAAGGTGAACAGTACTTGCTATATACCTCCTAACAGCTTTAAACTCTCCTTCTCTAGATCTAAAACTTACTTCTCTGCACTTTCAGCCATATAATTCTTACCACCTTATTTCTGAAAATTTGATGTTAACTCGAAATCCCTTAGTCGGTATTTTCTTTCTTTACATCATTTTTGCTTTAAAATTTTCCGTTGCCTTAACGTGCCGTTAGGGGGAAACTCCTTTTTATCGTTCCTTTGAAATTGTTAAAAAGGACAACCATGAACAAGGTGAAAGTCAGACCGTTTTATTGGCAGTAACCAATGACTGAACAGATCGGGACAGCTTCTCTGCTGTGGACCCCATGCAACTGATGAGTGGGACTTGACAGTCATACACGCGTTCACATCGGATGAGTCCACATAGAAGTCATCTTTGCGTGTATGTACCACATGATAGGCAAGACAAATTTGCAAGCTTTCATTAAAAAATGTAAAGATGTAGTGGCTTTGGTTGGTTGTTTGTGTGTTTTTTAGAAATAATTTTGATAAAATTTATGGTTCGAAACGTGTTATAATAATATCTACTATGTACAAAAAAAATCATTCTTTTTTTAAATCGCTTTATCTAGACAAAAGAAATATTTAGACCACACACTATCCAAAATCATCTCCACGCATATTTTCCATTTTTTGTCAAATTCATGTTGGCGATGATCATTGACATTGGTTAGTCAACCAAAGTTGCCCAAGATCCTGGTCCTCTTGCTTTTGTTCTTCTTCATCCTTAACTAAGCTTTTTAGAAACCCTTTGGATTCTTTTGGGTTTTGATTTTTTCCCCCATTCGATCATCCCGGTTACTTGAAATCCGAACCACTCCCACCCCCACCCCCACCCCCACCCTCTTCCCTTCTGGGCTCCCGACATGGCTATTATTTTGATTTCCAAAACAATTTCAGACTTTTTAAACGGTTTTGAGTCACAATGCCGAAAGCACAAACGGTACAACCAGGAGAAAAAAGTTACTCTTGGTACGACTGATTTAGCTCAACAGCTTGCATGCGTGATTAAGAAGAGATAGCCTGAAGATCAGACGTAATTATTTGCGTTTTTCAGGCAAACGGGGAGCGCGAAGGGCGAGTCACGCGCGAGGGTAAATATAGTTTTTCTATTGGCGCTAGACTTGCGCTTCGCACTAGTCTCGCATTTCCCGCCATTTTCCTGAAAAGCGCGCAAGAATGCGGCCGTTCTACAGGCTACGGTTCAAAATCCGCTTTGACCGTAAGCTGCTGGCTGCTGTCTGCTGTCTGACTGGAAATTCAAATTAAAGTCCAAACGGGTGAGATCCTATGAGTGGATATGGATGCCATACGAATTCAAATGGTAATCTACAGATTCGGTATTGTCTCGGGGACATCAGGGAAATTTCGATGAATATTCAGAACCACAATGAAACAAGTGCATGATGTAAGTAGATCAATGACAGGAATCGATTTATATTACTCTCAAACTCGCAAGTTTACCATTAAGTCTAGGATAATCTGTGGTACACTGCGTTTCGTAAGTACTAAAACAAGGAACGACCTAGAACCACCTAAAACCACCTACCACCACCTACAACCACCTCAAAAATTTAACATTTTATAACATGTTACAAAAAATAATACATTGGGAATCATACATAGGCGCGCGTATATATGGAAGTTTTTGTAATCATAATTCAAAGCATTTTCCATCTTAAGAGTCAGCGCCAACGCACTCTACGATTGTTATTCGAGGATTGTCGATTCATTTATTTGCATTCATTAATGAGGTCGGATTTTCTTCCCAGAAAAGGGCTATTGTGTTTACATGATAAACAAAACAATACATGGTTGCTTGTAGATATGGAATTTCTCTTCTCGTATTCAACTCGACATCTCACTCGTTCAGTGCGCTCACTCGTGAGCTATCGAGTTAAACACTCGAAGATTAATTCCATGTCTACGCGCGCCCATGTATTATTCCCTATTTATTATTTTTTGTAACTTCTTAGTTCATTTTGTAAAGTTCTTTAAGTCTTTTGCTGAGGGAATATAAAATAATTAGCATGCTATCGCATTTCATTTCGTGAGATGGTTGATTATACATGGGACCATGCAGGTAGAGTAAGATTTCATGGGGAGGTAGAGGTTTCGTTCGATTCTCGTATTTCGTGTACGTGACATGTTGTCGTTTCGCCTTATTTTAAATAGTTTGCGAGTGGTTGTAGATGTTTTTGAGGTGGTTGTAGGTGGTTGTTGAAATTTTTGAGGTGGTTGTAGATGGTTGTTGGTGGTTTTAGGTGGTTTTAGGTCGTTCCTTGTTTTAGTACCTACCCACTGCGTTTTCAAAACGGCGGCAACTGTCAAATTGTCTGGTGCTTTAATGTCACGACTCTGCTTTTAAAACAACTTTAACATCTCAATCTTTTAAATGATACCTTTGAATTATTTTGACCCTCTTTATTCAGAATAATTCATAATTTCAACAAAGGTAACTACAAGCAAAAGCTCACTGATAGGGATAACGAGTTTGGATTTCCTGCAATTAAACTGAGTGTTTGTGTTCTTACTTTATTAATTTCCACTGATTCCTGTTACTTACCTAAAATAAAACTGTAATGTTAATTGCAAACACAATAAAAAATACCTACAACTAGCGTATGGTTTGGAAAACCTGTTGTTTAATTAATGCAAATTAACAACTCCGATTTTGCCACAAAAAGTCAAAAGGGCTTGTTGTAAATAACAGATGTTACAAACTTGTCTGCCATTTTGTCGGCTTTGTTTACTCCTTATTCTAAACTATTTGTTTTGATAAATGTCTTATCCAAAAACAAGCACAAGGCAATTTGCATGCTGGATACTGAAGAAATAGTAAGTGTTTGCTCCTTAAATCTTAGCCTGATGTAACACACAAGTGAATTTGAGATAACTCTTAAGTTTCCAAGCCCATACCTGCTACCTTAGCCCTTTATCCAACCAAGCCCCTTTCCAATACCACCCCTTCCCCCTAAACCAACCCTACATACCCTACCCTTCCATCCACACCACCCTCTTCCCTTATCTTGCACCCTTAAGAGATCTCTCAAACTAACAATGGTGTTCACACCATACTAGGATCAAAGGTAGCAAAGGACTATCTCTCCAGTTCACACAACATCTTACTTCCCTATAGCTATCTTAATTTACTTGTTATTTTATTTATAGCTCTGGATAATTTGAATCTACATGTATTATCAGCTAGACTTGAATTCTTAACAAATTAATAGAGAAAAACTTTTCTGATGTTTTTTAACCAGAGATGGCACATCTAGATCTCCTCTTGTACACATTATGTGTTAGTTGAAGATTAAAGGAAGTATAAGTGTAATTAGCTTGTGAAGACAACAAGAGGAAAGCTCAAAATGTTCCAACCTCTGAATTCCTTAACACCAAAGAACTTAAAGCCAATTTATTGAAAAAATTCAAGTCTCACTGATTTTAAGTTGTGTTTATTAGATTACAAAAAGCCCAAGTATGAAAGCTAACAATTCTGTTAATAAGCTGAGAGGAGTTTCATATTATCTTTATTTTATTTTCCTTTGTACTAAATGTTATCACATCAGATTAGACTGGGGCTGTAGCACTAACAAAATTTCTCAAGGAGATTTCTTAAGCTATTATAATTTCAAAATAATTGCTTTCATGCCATTATTTGTGTCCACAATTAATAGCTTAAGAGTCATTACTGAAATTATTGATAGCTTAATGCAGCGCAAAATTTTTAATGAGCTCCCTCTAGCTCATTATTTAGAATTTTCAGAGTGACTGCATGTATGAAATTGCTTTTTCAAAGCTATTGCTTCAAATAACAGCATCCAAGCTATTATTTATGTGATCATTCACACTCTTTTTCAGAGCTGTTATTAATTATGTAAACAATAACAGCTCTCATAGTTGAGAAATTTTGTTGTTTGCTTCACTGAATCTAAATGGTGTGACAGATTAAGCACCACTGAAAAATCAAATGAAAAATACTTTGAAACTCTCTTGCTCTTAAAGCCTATGATAGGATACAATGCCAAAGCATAATATTATGTGCTATTTCAGGATTTATGTCTATTGATTAAACTAAACTATTAAAATACATGTCCACACCTATGTACTTTGTTCGTCCCAAATGGGCTTTTCAGAATAAAGAAATAATTAAAACTATATACTAATAAATTAATGAGCTAATTAACTAGTAAATAGATAACATAATCACATAAATTAATTAAAGAAATAAGTTAAATAAAAATAACAAAAGAAATTAAGTCTCAATTACTTCAAATTTTGAGGTAGGGCTTCTCTTCAGGCAATGTTTGAAGTCCTTTAGTGTCGTTTTCAACTTAAGAGCAGAGTCTAATGAGTTCCAGAGTTTGACTGTCCTGAAGTAGAAAGTTCTTTGTCTTGTGGCAGTGTTATGTATCCAGTACTCCTTTCCTATCAAAGTCAAACTGTCTAGGTTTTAAAAACTTGATCCTGACTTGGCAAAGGTGAAATAAATATCATTGCTTTCCTTGTTAATTTCAGAAGTTATCACTGTTCATTGGTCACTGACTGAAAGCAGAGTAAAGATAACATGATATAAATAAGGGAGTGTTATAGTATGGAGATGTTTGGTATTGACTGTCCGTTGTTGTGAGCCCGCGTAGTATGCAGCGGACCATGTTACCATGTGCTCTTAACATTATAATCTTGCTGTTGACTCGCCATCTTGTGTGCGTGTACACTCTTCTAAACCCCCAAAAACATAACATATCTGGCGACGAGGATGGGATCATGCCACACTTAGGCAAAATAGAAGAGTTCGATCCAACCTCCAC